>NC_086180.1:80361946-80516946 GCF_023053635.1 Elgaria multicarinata webbii | reverse complement strand
ATTCTAGAGCAATAGTAGAACTATGGAATTTCAGTGATTTCATAGGACTGATTCATCTGCCTCTAAATTGCTCTGTTTTCAGAGCATAGTGACTCCACCCCTGACATTACAAAATAACCGAAAGAAAATCTATAGATACATATATAGTAGGGGTGTGCACGGACCCCCCGCTCCGCTTCACTTGCAGATCCGCCATTTTTCGGAGCGGGTCGCTCCGCCCCGCCCCCGCTCCGCCCACTTCCGCTCCGCTCCGCTCGGAGCTCCGGATCGGATCCGGAGCTCCGTTTTTGCCCCCCCATAGGCTTGCATTGAAAGCTAAAAAAGTAAACAACTTTTTTTCCGTTGAAGTTAGAAACCTCACGTTTGGCACCATGACACCTCATGGGCGTATACACACACACGCCAAGTTTCAAGGCAATCCCATCATCCCCTGATTTTTGGCGAATTTTTGAAAATCGGGCACCCCATTCACACCCCTTGGGATAGCTCCGTCAATTTGCATGTTACAAACCTCAAACTCGGCACCAGGGCAGCTTATCCATGTGTCCACATGCACGCCAAGTTGCAAGCAAATCCCATCATCCCCTGATTTTTGGCGCGGCTCTACCCTCTAACGCACCTCCCATAACCCTAATTCACACCCCTTTAGATAGCTCCGTCAATTTGCACGTTAGAAACCTCAAACTCAGCACCATGATAGCTTATCCACGTGTCCACATGCACGCCAAGTTTCAAGGCAATCCCATCATCCCCTGATTTTTGGGGAATTTATGAAAATCGGGCACCCCATTCACACCCCTTGGGATAGCTCCGTCAATTTGCATGTTAGAAACCTCAAACTCGGCACCAGGAGAGCTTATCCATGTGTCCACATGCACGCCAAGTTGCAAGCAAATCCCATCATCCCCTGATTTTTGGCATGGCTTAACTCACCCCAAATTGTCCCATTCTACAACTACGTCAATTTGCACGTTAGAAACCTCAAACTCAGCACCATGATAGCTTATCCACGTGTCCACATGCACGCCAAGTTTCAAGGCAATCCCATCATCCCCTGATTTTTGGGGAATTTATGAAAATCGGGCACCCCATTCACACCCCTTGGGATAGCTCCGTCAATTTGCATGTTAGAAACCTCAAACTCGGCACCAGGAGAGCTTATCCATGTGTCCACATGCACGCCAAGTTGCAAGCAAATCCCATCATCCCCTGATTTTTGGCGCGGCTTAAACTTTTTAACTCACCCCAAATCAAGTCCCATTCTACAACTACGTCAATTTGCACGTTAGAAACCTATCCTTTGGTCCCATGACAGCTTACCCATGTGTCCCCATGGACACCAAGTTTCAAGGCAATCCCATCATCCCCTGATGTTAGGGGAACTTTTGAAATTTGAACACTCCAGTATGTCAGGGATTTAAAGTTGCAATTGCAGACAGCTCAATGGGGCCAGTTCCAAGGCAATCCCAACATGCCACGAGATAACCCTAAATCTTCTGGCACATTTGAAAAAGGGATTATTGAATTTGATAAAGTCTAAGTGAGCGCAGGAAGGACTTCTCCCCTGAGTCAAAGCAAGACACATACACCATCGCTGCAAGGCGGGAAGGGGAGAATTATTATTATTATTATTATTTATTTATATAGCACCATCAATGGAAAGCAGGCAGGCAGCATGCATTGTAGTGCCGCAAGGATGGCTTGAGCACTAACGCATAGCAAACCAACCCATAAGTGGGCGCAAAGTGAGGCAAAGATGGCTGGTTGTTTCTTTCTAAGCCAGCAGTTACGCCTTGAGGGGCACAGAGGAGGACGATTGGGAGCAAACCAGGCACCAGGCGGGCAGAGAGGCAGGCAGAGTAGGCGAGGAGTCAGTCCTGGCAGATGCCCCACCACAGCAGCACCCCGGGGGAGGCGGGCAGGCAGGCAGGCAGGCTGCGGGCATTTCTGGGGGCACAAGGAAGTGATGGCTGGTTTCTAAGCCAGCATTGCAGTTAGTCACGCATTGCAAACGCAAACCATCCCAGCGAGTCGGTCACCGAGGAGGACAGGCTAGCAGAGGGGCAGGCAGAGTGACATGTCATAGATCTAGTATTGGGGAGGAGTCAGTCCCGGCAGATGCCCCAACACAGTAGCACCCTGGGTGGGCATTGGAAAACGCCATCTTGTGGGTCAATACTTCCCCCACCCCATGTCCTGCAGGGTTGCCTGCCTAACCCTTGTGGGGATGGGAGATGGAGAGCTTAGAGTGGCAGTGCCAGCAGCAGCCTTCGGCTTTCCCCTGGAACCAGTCGCCTTGCCCGCCTCTTTCCCCAGCAAGATCGCCTGGTGCTGCCTATGAAGATGCATCTTCATGCTGCTGGTTCCATAATGCCCTGTCGATGAACCCCTGCTTAGGCTGAGTTTGCAGTGGCGACAGACAGCAAAGCGGGGATCCGCTCCCAACTCAAAGTGGTCCCACACGATGCTTGTCTTTCGTTTCTGTGGTGACACCACCAATTGCCCGCCTGAGCTCTCTGGTGTTGCCACAGAAACAGGGGTGTGGGATGAGACTGGGGAGAGAGCCTCGGCCTGCTGCTGCTCCTCCTCAGCCCCCACATCCTGGAGGCCCACCGCCTCCTCCTCCTCCCCCCCCTCCACTGTGCTGAGGACCTCGTCTAGGTCCATCAGCGGGCTCGTGGGCTGAAAGGAGAATGAAGGAGTTGGGGATACTCCTCCTCCTCTAATGGCACTGCTGCCACGTGCCTCTTGCAAACGGGCACTTTTCCCATTCCCACCCTCAAAAAGAGAACGCCGGGCACAAGTTGCAGAAGAGAGTGGCTCTGCCTGCTGCTTGTCCTGCTTCTGTTTTGGAGCAGTCAGCCAAGGAGTTGCCCGTTTGAGTTTCACAGGAGGAGAGGAAGCCCTGCTGGCAGACTGAGCCTTGCTGCTTTCAGCACGCCTGCTTTCTCTTTTCATGATGACTAACAAAATATTAATACTACTAATACTATGTATAAGGTACTACTAAGAATATGTATAAGAAGAATATAATATGTTTAAATGTAGGGAAATGGGACAAGAACAATAAAATATACTACTACTAATATGTATGAGAATATACTACTAAGAATATCTACAAGAATATAATAATATGTTTTAGAATATTACTAATAAATGTAGGGAAATGGGACAAGAAATGGGACAACCACTACTATAAGAAGAACAAAATATGAATACTACTACTAATATGTATGAGAATGTATACTAATAGACTACTAAGACTATGTCAAAGAATATAATAATAATATGTTTAAGAATAGGGAAATGGTGTGCGTATGCTTTCCCCAAAATGCTCAATCTGTGGCTGCCTGTTGAACTTGACAAAAGCAGCCCACTCCGTCGAAGTTACACAGAGAAGAAAAAGAGAATCCAATTTTTTTGGTATATTTGGTATATAGAAGATAGAAGGAAACACAATCAGGATTTAAGAGAGGGGAGGGGGAAAAAGAACCAACCACTACTATAAGAAGAACAAAATATGAATACTAATATAATATGTATGAGAATATATACTAATGGACTATGTGAAAGAATATAATAAAATATGTTTAAGAATATAAATGTAGGGAAATGGGACAAAAAGTGTGTGTATGCTTTCAAAAGAAAGCTTTCACAAAAGCAGAACAGTCAGGCTTTAATACAGGGAAGGGGGGGGCAACCAACCCAACCACACACTCCAAAATTCAAAAATAAAGTTTATATTAAATCAAAGTAAGGGGAAAACACAGGGCAAACTAAGCTACAAGTCAGAAAGAAGCAAACAAACACACACACGCGCCAAACTAAACCTATATTAAATTAATCTATCTCCAAAGCAGGAGCACTAGCTAAGTAAGTGTTCCCTCCACGAACGCCAACCCACAAAGAGACACAAAACAGAAAGTTCTCAGGGTGGGTCTGCCTTAGTCCCCCCTCCAACGCTGGGATTGGAGGAGGATGCTTTCTGAGGAGATGAATTCTCATCAGGATTGGGAGTTGAATGTGCCTGTCATCGCTTCCAAAAAAATAATAATAATAAAAAAAAAAAACCCAAACCCCGATTTTTAAAAAAATATTGCACGTGAACCACAGCACGCAGAAAGTTGAGAGTGGTCTCAAAATGACCCCCATCCACGACTCTCTGTGCACAAGAATTTTCAGAACGATAGCTTAAACCCCCCCCCAGTTATCCCCGATTCTTTCCCTCAATGCAATCCTATGGGCGAAAAGCCGAAACGCCGTTTGAGCCCTGCGGTTAACCCGATTTTTAAAAAAATATTGCACGTGAACCACAGCACGCAGAAAGTTGAGAGTGGTCTCAAAATGACCCCCATCCACGACTCTCTGTGCACAAGAATTTTCAGAACGATAGCTTAAACCCCCCCCCCAGTTATCCCCGATTCTTTCCCTCAATGCAATCCTATGGGCGAAAAGCCGAAACGCAGTTTGAGCCCCGCGGTTGACCCGATTTTTAAAAAAATATTGCACGTGAACCACAGCACGCAGAGAGGTGAGAGTGGTCTCAAAATGACCCCCATCCACGACTCTCTGTGCACAAGAATTTCCAGAACGATAGCTTCAAAAACAACGTAGTTATGCGCGATTATTTGCCGCAATGCAATCCTATGGCGAAATGTTTTCAAGATGGCGACCGGAGCGCTCCGACTGAACTCGGAGCTCCGAAAAATGGTCGCTTCTCTTCGCCTTGCTTCTAGGGGGTCCGCGGTCCGCTCCTACTCCGCCTCTGGGTAAGGCGGAGCAGGCCAATCCGCTACTGCTTCTACGCTCCTAATCGGAGCGGAGCACATCCCTAATATATAGTACCTTGTCTGGACTAAATGTACTGAGGTACGTGGGTCTGGCTACTATTAAAAATCCAGAGCCTGGTTTTAATAAGTAAGGCTGAGCACATGTTCTTAGCCTTGAGGCATAGCTGAGTGGTAGAGCAGAACCTATGCTTACCAAGATCCCAAGTCCCATTTTTAGCATCTCCGATAAAAAGGATTTGAAGTGGCAGGGGAAAGACCTCTGCCTGGCACCTTGGACATACATTGGAGCAGTCTGTATTGGCTAGATGCAGCTTCATGTGTAGGAATGTGAAAAAAAAATTCCCATCCAGGACCTTTTTAAAATTCTTATTTATTGAATTTCTTTACTGCTCAATAGCCAAAACTCTCTGGGCAGTTCACAAAAATTAAAACCATGAAGACTATCCAAAATATAAAACAAACAACAGTATAAAAACACAGTATAAAAGTATTTTATTTATTTATTGCATTTTTATACTGCCCAATAGCTGGAGCTCCCTGGGTGGTTCACAAATATTAAATCTTAATTGTAACTTCTATCCCCTGCTGCTGTTGCTTATCTTTTGTACCAGGTGTTCTAACTATGCCTATATATTTTAAATTTGTGTATGTTTTAAATAACTCTTTTAGCCTGTTCGTATAATGAACAAATGACTGTGATTTTATGGTTTAAAGTTAATGATTGTGGGTATTGTTTCCATGGGGTCTGTGACCACATAATAAAATGTAAAACCATTCAAAGTATAAAACAAACAGTATAAAAACATGAAATACAATACAATATAAAAGCTCAACCAGGATAAAATCAGCAGCAGTACAGAAATATGAATTTAAAATACAAATTTTAAACAGCAACATTAACTTTATAGACTGTTAAAATGCTGAGAGCTGGCATCTGTAAGAATATAGTGTAGATGCCAGGCGAAGAACGCTTCCCTTGAATGTTCTCAGATGTTTCGGATAGGAATGAACCTACAAATCTGCTTTCAATTTTAGAAAATTGATGACAATCTTAGTCTATACTATGTACCTTCTATTAGACCTCAACACTGGGTTACTGCAATGCACTCCATGTGGGGCTACCCTTAAGACTGCTCCGAAAGTTGGAGCTAGTGCAGAATGCAGCAGCTCAGCTGTTGTCAGGAGCTGCCCCTTTTCATAGGGGTGTGCACGGACCCCCCGCTCTGCTTCACTTCCAGATCCGCAATTTGCGGATCGGGCCACTCCGCCCCGCCCCCGCTCCACCTATGTCCACTTCGCTCCGCTCGGAGCTCCGGATCCGGATCGGAGCTCCGTTTCCCCCCCCCCCCATAGGCTTGCATTAACCTAAAAAAGTATGCAACTTTTTTTCTGTTAAAGTTAGAAACCTCAAGTTTGGCACCATGACATCTCATGGAGGTATACACACGCACGCAAAGACTCAAGGCAATCCCATCATCCCCTGATTTTTGGGGAATTTATGAAAACCAGGCACCCCATTAACACCCCTTTCCATAGCTCCGTCAATTTGCACGTTAAAAATCTCAAACTCGCCACCATGAAAGCTTATCCAGGGGTGCACACTCACACCAAGACGCAAGGCAGTCCCATCATCCCCTGATTTTTGGGGAATTTATGAAAACCGGGCACCCCATTCACACCCCTTTCCATAGCTCCGTCAATTTGCACATTAAAAATCTCAAACTCACCACCATGAAAGCTTATCCAGGGGTGCACACGCACGCTAAGACACAAGGCAGTCCCGTCATCCCCTGATTTTTGGGGAATTTATGAAAATCGGGCATCCCATTCACACCCCTTTCCATAGCTCCGTCAATTTGCATGTTAAAAATCTCAAACTCACCACCGTGATAGCTTGTCCAGGGATACATACGCACACCAAGACTCAAGGCAGTCCCATCATCCCCTGATTTTTGGGGAATTTATGAAAACCGGGCACCCCATTCACACCCCTTTCCATAGCTCTGTCAATTTGCACTTTAGAAACCTCAAACTCGCCACCATGATAGCTTGTCCAGGGATACATATGCACGCCAAGACTCAAGGCAGTCCCAGCAGCAGAGCCCGGTAAAGGACCAAGGGAGAGGGGGACCTTACCTGCCTCCGTCCGCGGTCCGTCGCCGTCTTCAATTGAGCCCGCGGTTCCACTAGGAAGTCTGGGCCAGACTTCCTGGTGGAACCGCGGGCTCAATTGAAGATGCTGACGGACCGCGGACGGAGGCAGGTAAGGGAGAGGAGGGGGGGTTACCGGGCCCTGCCGCCGTGGCCGCATGGGCGACAGCGACAGCGGCAGGGCCCGGTAAACCCCACTTACCTTTCCGGCGGAGCTCCGGATCGAGGCGAAGGATCCGCCTTCACTTCGATCCTCTTCGCCATGCTCCGCCGGCCCCCCAATCCTCTTCGCCTCTGCCTTAAGGGCAGGCGAAGCCCCCTGCTCCGCTCCTGCTTCTCCAGTCCGATTAGAAGCGGAGCACATCCCTACCTTTTCAGCATGCAGTTCCTTTGCTAAGGGAATTGCACTGGCTGCCTGTTGTCTACAGGGTCAGGTTTAAGGTTTTGGTACTAGTGTACAAAGCCCTAAATAACTTAGAATCAGGATATGTGAGAGAGTAAGTGCCTTCTCCCTTACCATCCTAACTGATCACTGAGGCCGTCGGAGGGCATGCTCCTGGTGGTTCCACTTAGACTTATGGCCTGATTGGAATCCCCCAGGCCAAGAGCCTCTAGTGTGGTGGCCCCTTCTCCGTGGAACTCTCTGCCCCTGGAGGTCAGGCAGGCACCAACACTAGTCTGCTTCCGGCGCCTCCTGGAAAAAACCTTCCTCAACTGACAAGCCACTGTGTTTCTGGTTCCTTTGTTTTTAATATGAACAATTTTAATTGGCTTTTTAAATCTTCTTTCTTTTACTGTTTATACCTATATTCACAGCTCTGGAATCTGTGTTAGTTAATTGATTGGTATATAAATATTGTATATAATAATAGGAACAAGAATAGGCTATTATTCCCTTAACACAATATATAAGTAGGTAGAGATTGATGAATCTGCCAATTTTGGTTTCTCTATATTTTTTCCCAATCTTAAGTTTTGTTCACCAAGAACATTGAGCATTTTTGTAAAAAATAAATATGTTGCATAAACATTTTTTTTCATTTTTATGTGTATTTCCCCTAACACATTCATTTGTATGCAGTTTCTGCCTAATACATACTTTCAGCAAGCCGTTTTCCTAAAATACTAGATTTCTGAATCCCCAACCACCACCAATATACATATTTTTGTCTGGCTGTTTCCCCGATATTTACACATTTTATATGCATTTTAACTGCAACATTCAGAGAACTGAAAATTAAAAGAATAACTGAGAGCTCCATCACATGTGGGAAAACGTGCTCCCTACCATCTCTTCTCTACTCCTGTTTTCATTGCTCAGTTACTTCCTGTTACAAAACAGGAAGTAAACAACTAGCACAAGGCCCATTCAGTAGGCTGGTCTAATCCCGCTGCTTCTTCTGCACACAGCAGGAGAGAGCAGCAACTTCCAGATTTAAAATTATGTTGGACTTTCTTGAGAGTTATTTTGTCCTGCAAGGAAGGTTAGAATGCAGAGAAAGGGTGCAGGAGGCAGACGACATCATGTGAGGAACCTGCAAAAAATCTGTGACTGCCCAGTAATGAGTGTGCAATAAAACCCTCGTCGGAGGGAACACTAAGTTTCAAATTGTATATTGGTTCAAAGGTGTAAGTTTGGAAATTAAGTAAGATCTCATTAAACCATGAATTGAAATAATTTCCCCCCCATCTCCATTGGTAGGGTGTTTGGCAGAATATCTCTTTTGTCCCTTGATTTTTTTTTTTTTTACTGAAAGAAAGGTGAAATGTATGCTGGTCACACTGTGTTTTTTTATTATTATTATCACAATGCTGTTATTAGGAGGAGGACTTTTGCTGATCAAAAATAACTTGACTATTGTAGCACAGCTGGAAGACTTGAAGACCATTAAACCTAAAGCTAATATTTGTCTCTCCAATTTTCATAGCGTCAAAATGAACTGAGAGTTTGGACTCTTACTAACTGACATCTCTCTCTAGGCCCTGTTTGCTGTCATTTAAAACAAAAACAAGTTCAGAGAAGTTGGAATGTGTGTTAACATTCCATCGTACCTCAATGACTGAACCAATGATCAGAGTTTTCTCATTTCATTCAACTGAAGCCAATGCTGTTAGAAACAATCACTATTGAGTATTGAAACATTTTGATTTTTCAATGCTTTCAAGTTGTGTTTACCTCAGAGTTCCACCTTCCCAAAATATTGAACTGTTTTGAGGGGAGATCAGCAATAATAATAATAATAATAATAAAAATAATAATAATTTTTCTCCAAATCTACATGCTCAGTGCTTTAATTTGATACCACTTTGATCTCTATACAACCAAACTATGAGCCCTGACATTTCTGTGTCAGTTTTCTGACCTTGCAAATAATTGTCTAAATGTTCTTAAATTTCTTAAAGTCTATCTTAACTTGGCTTGGCTTGCACCCATATTTTTCATAATTTCCATAACACAGGTTTTGATTAGTGCCCTTCACTTTTATAAATTCAATGTATTTTTTCTTCTAGTACCCACACAAATGAGAATGCATATGACATAATACAATGTGGCATGTGGCATTGACATCTCAGAGAATGTATACTATGTGCCTGCCAAACAGAAAAGATGCCATATTCATAATGTTATTCCTGAAAGACTAACCTATTGTTGTCTGGCACCTGTAAATCTGTGAAAGAAGAATGACTTGTATGCAGAAATTCTGCCATCTGCACTGATTGACATGAGCACTAGTATCAAGCTTTCATCTCTATGTTTGCAGAATTTTGTTAGAGAAGTAAAATGGTTCAATATCCTGAGGTTACGTACACATGGATTAAAGATACAGTATTCATAGTAAAGGCATAACAAAATAATCATGTATGTAATAATATAATACAATAAAGATGGGGGGTGGGGTGAAGAATTCATTTTGTTTGCATTATAATATAAACTTATTTAATTTGCAATTCCATGACCAATATGTGAACCAAAACAGTTATAGTTCAATATTTGCACTCTTTTGACATTTGCCATGCATTTCTCCACTCAAGAAATGTGTACAAAAACTTTGTGTATTGGGGTGAATGTGAAAACAAAATGTGTATATTAATGAAAATAATGTACAAAATAAATATATTAAGAGAAGCATACATTAAAACATCTTTAACAACACATACACACATGGAACGAAACATACCTAAGGCTGGAAAAGTGAAACTCTAAGCAAAACCAAAGTGACAGATTCCACCCTCCATTAAAAACAGGTTGCATACTTAATCCTGGATCACCAAAGCCTTCAACCAAGTCCTTCCATCTTATTTCAAATATTCCCACTTGTTCGTAAGGGTGCCTGAGGAACTATATCCACTGATTATGGATGTGCACTGGAATTTTGTTTTCCTTAAAAAAAAAGTACTTAAAATTGCTTTTCTAATATTTTTTCTTTTTTATAACATTTCTTTCATTTAGCTATTTCAGATTCATTTGGTTTGTTTTTTATAATAAATAAATAAATGTAATTTTGGGGTATTTTCAAAGAGAGGGCTCTCTGATTTTGGACATCTATAACTCCATCATTTTATACACAAATAGAATTAATTGTTCATAAAGGCATCATGCCTGCCATAATTCAAAAAGATTGGGCAAATGGTACCTATTTGAGGAAAATAAGGATGGCGGTTCTGATCAACTTTCCATTACTTCCAAAGAGAGACCCACCCATCCTGACTTCTGCTGCCTATGTTTGACATTTTGAATTGAAATGACATGAGATTTTTTAGTATTTATAGTGCTCCAGAAAATCACCAGACATGCCAGGTTTCAGAAATGTCACACAGAGAGTGCCCATTTTAGAGATGAAGAAAATGTAATGCCTTTTAAACCTCTGAATTTGAAATGCTGAGTCAATGGTCAGTGGATTAATTAGTCTGCCTTTCATTTCGAGCTCTGTCCTTTGAACTGACATGGAGATCTGTGTAGAAATGTCATGACATTTCCAGAGAAGGATCCTCCGAAGGGCATTAGAACCACCACGTTTTGAAAATATTGGAGATAGGAATTTTATGGGGAGAGGTGTGGGAAGTTCCCATTTGAAAATAATCCCCACTATGTTCAATGACAGCTTGAACCCTCTTTAACCATCTCAGGAATTTTGCGTCCAAATGGCATGACATTTACAGGGATTCTAGTACTCCCTCAGAACATCATACATTGGTGAGGAGGACCAAGTTCAAATGGTACCTTGTGCTCTGATGGTTTGGATAGCTCCCCAGTTTTTGTGGTAAATATGAGCCACAGATGGTGGGAATGGGACATGCTTGTACAAAGCCACCCTTGGATGCAGCCCATAATACATTCATTTTGTCATGATAAATGTCATTTATAGCAAGGGAGTCCGCACTTCTTGCTAACTGCTAGAAGTTTGTCAAGCACCATGTTTCTGTAGTCTCTGAGAGAGTACAAAAACCAATGCATATTTATTTGTTAATTACATTATATAGTGCCCAGTAGCCAAAGCTCTCTGGGTAGTTCACAAAAATTAATTTTTTTGAAAATACAATAGGATGAAACATAATGCAAAACCTATCATATAAGCCATTTAAAAGTTTAAAACACAATCCAGAAACCAGATTTAAAACCACCAGCAGGGAAAGATCTAATATATCACATTAAATAAGCATTTCATCTGGCACCCAAAAGACCACAATGTAGGTTCCAGGTGAATCTCTTTGGGGATGGCATTCCGCAACTGGGGTGCCACCACTGAAAAGCCCCTCTCTTTAGTAGCCACCTGCCTCCCCTGATTTGGCAGGGACACCTGACAAGGGCGTCTGAAGATGATCTTATGGTCTAGGAAGGTATATATTCATATATGGGTAATCTGAATCCTTAGTATGCTATGACATTCATGGCTAGTGAGCTGCATTTAGCCTGATGGTCATAAACAGTGCAGGCCAGCATAACAAAAGCAATCTGGCCTGGGCAGAATTATATTAGAATTTTATGGGTGGTTCATGCTGCCTCTGCCCATTGTCGGGCCTAAGCCATGGGCAGTTATTCAAGCTGAATCATGTGTCATGAATCAGGAAGCAAGAAGTCAAAGCTGAGAGACAAATTACGGATGACCCAAGTCAGGACAGAGGTGTCAGAACTGCGGGGCAAACCAACGTGCATGTAGGAACAAAGTAGAGTTCAGGGATACCTTGCTGCTTAGGTAAGGCCTAACTCAAATATAAACCTGTTTTATAGTCCTTCATATCTGTTGTGAGGGGGACAATCAACAGCTTGGATGGCTAGGGTATTCCTGCCTAGGCAGAGGGCACCTTTGCCTAATGCTTTCTCTTCAAATTGAATGTTGTGCCTAAAATGCTTGATTTCCCCACCCCATTATTTTTTCCTGGTCTTTTCATATTGCTAAACTCCCCCCTCCATTCTTCACTCGATGTTTCTCCTGTATTTTGGGAACAGAGGTTCCTGTTGAAGGTTAAGAATCCAGTATTGTGTTTGATATTTAGTAGGGGTGTGCACGGACCCCCCGCTCTTCCCCGCGGGCCAATCCGAAAATTTCGGATCGGCCCGCTCCGCGCCGCTCCGCCCATACTCCGCTCCTCTTCGCTGCAGAGCTCCGGCTCGGAATCGGAGCTCCGCAGTGCAGGGGAGTGGTGCCAGGTAAGGCCGGGAGAGGAGGGCGGGGGGGTTACCGGGCCCTGCTGCCGTCGCCGCATGGGCAACAGCGACAGCGGCAGGGCCTGGTAAACCCCACTTACCTTTCCGGCGGAGCTCCGGATCGAGGCAAAGGATTCGCCTTCACCTCGATCCTCTTCGTCACACTCCGCCGGTCCCCTAATCCTCTTCACCTCCGCCTTAAGGTGGCGAAGCACCCCGCTCCGATTCTAATTCGCCGGTCCGATTAGAAGTGGAGCACATCCCTAATATTTAGCATTATTTTTTCTGATATAATGAGCCTCTTCTCTCCACATTTGCTGGAGTCAGCAGAAGCTGATGTCTAAACAGCAAGGTTTTTAGCGGTTTAAAATGGCCCCTGCCATTATTTTGTCAGCTGTATCAGACCTTGAATGTGAGACTATGAGAATCTTTCATGAAGACATTGATCGAGGGAATACTGTAGCGTAGTGTTTGTGAAACTACAATTTAAGCAATCTGCAGAGATATAAAAGCATCCTGATTGCCCAGAATCAAAATAATATATTAGCTCTACTAATTCTGTTCTTTAAGGTTTAGTGCGTGATGAAAAGACAATACAGTGTACTTCTCTGAAGGTCTATTTAATTCATGCACATTCAAGGATATCAAATCATGCAACAAAAATGCATTTCAAAATAGCCTTTTACAAGCATTTTTGCTGATAACTGGCTAATACAACTAATAGGGATATTAGCAAAATCTGCAATGGAAATAAATGACATTGGATTCCTGTGAAACTGACCTGTGAATTCTGCAGTGGACTAGCTTTTCTCAAGTTGCACCGATTCCACGGACTTGTGGACTGTGTTTGCTTTGTTGGTGTTTTTTACTTTCCAGAATGTTATGCAAATTTAGTTGTAGAAAAATATGCACTTACCCCAAGCAGGAATATGCGCATGGGGAAATTTGCACATTTGGGGGAGGGATTTGTGCATTGGGGTGCTGTGCATTTTCTTAAGTGCGAATTCGGGCTAATGCAGATTTGCACAAATACAAATTTGCTCAAGTTCAGGAAACTGGGGAAAAAAGACCAAGGACTGGGCGGACTTTGTCCACTACAAATTTGTTCTCTCCTCTTTCTCTTCTGCCATTTCACTGGCCAAACAGCAGCACTACTCAACGTTGATCCAGTCAAATGCTAGGCACCCTCAGCGGCTCTTCGCGTCCTTCAATTCTCTTCTGAAGCCTAATCCGCCATCTCTCCCCGCCTCCCTGTCTGCCAACGACTTTGCCTCTTTCTTCAATGCTAAAATCCAAACTATACGCTCCGATCTAGCCAACTCTGCTCCGCTTCCAGCTCCTGTCCCTCACCTGTCAGCTCCTCCTTCAACTCTCTCGGCATTCCCTTCGGTCTCAGCTGATGAACTGTCTAAAATACTGCGCTCATCGAAGCCTTCCACTTGTTCCCGTGATCCGATTCCCTCTCGCGTCTTTATTAATCTTATCCCCGCTATCCTCCCGTCCTTGCTTCACATCATTAATTCTTCTCTGTCCTCTGGTTCATTTCCTTCTGCTTTTAAACATGCTACAGTCTCTCCCATTCTCAAAAAACCCACTCTTGATCGACTATCCCTGTCTAACTACCGACCTGTCTCCCTCTTGCCCTTTGTCTCAAAGATCCTGGAACGTCTGGTCTACTCTCGTTGTCTTGACTTTCTCTCTAATAACTCTGCTCTGGATCCCTTTCAATCTGGCTTCCGTCCTTTGCATTCCACTGAAACAGCCCTTACCAAGATCACCAATGATCTTCTTACTGCCAAGTCTAAAGGCCATTATTCTGTTCTTATTCTCCTTGATCTAACCGCAGCCTTTGACACGGTTGATCACGATCTTCTCTTAGATTCCCTCCACGACCTTGGACTCTGTGGCTCTGTCTATAACTGGTTCGCCTCCTATCTAGAGGGTCGCTCTTTCAGCGTGTCGGCTAACGGCAGCTCGTCCTCCTCTTTTCCCCTTTCAGTTGGGGTTCCGCAAGGCTCGGTGCTTGGCCCGTTGTTGTTCTCTCTATACATGCTGCCCTTGGGCAAGCTCATTCAATCTCACGGCCTCCAATATCACCTGTATGCCGATGATACACAATTATATCTTTCATCTCCGGAACTTTCTCCAGATGTTCACGATCGTATCTCGGCATGTCTTTCAGATATCTCAGCCTGGCTGCTTCATCGTCGTTTGAAACTTAACATGGCAAAGACTGAACTGCTAGTTTTTCCTCCTAAACCTTCTCCTCACCTCTCATTCTCCCTTACTGTCAACGATGTCACGCTTACTCCGGTCAAGGAAGCTCGTAGTCTTGGCTTTATATTTGACTCCTCGCTCTCCTTTACTCCTCACATCGAGGCAGTAGCTAAATCCTGTCGTTTCTTCCTGTATAATATTGCCAGGATTCGACCATTTTTGTCTGTCTCTTCTGCCAAGACTCTCGTTCACGCACTGGTTATCTCTCGGTTGGACTACTGCAACCTTCTTCTCTCTGGCCTTCCTTCGTCTCACATCAGTCCGCTGGTCTCTGTCCACCACTCTGCCGCTAAGATCATCTTCTTGGCCCGCCGCTCTGACCATGTCACTCCACTTCTGAAATCTCTTCATTGGCTTCCAATTCACTTCAGAATCCAATATAAACTTCTCCTACTGACCTTCAAAGCTCTTCACTGCCTAGCTCCTGCCTATCTCTCCTCTCTCATCTCACACTATCGCCCCGCTCGGGCTCTCCGCTCCTCTGATGCCATGCTTCTCGCCTGCCCAAGGACCTCCACTTCCCTTACTCGGCTTCGTCCTTTTTCTTCTGCTGCCCCTTACGCCTGGAACGCTCTTCCAGAACACTTGAGAACTACAAACTCAATCACTGCTTTTAAGACTCAGCTCAAAACTTTTCTTTTCCCTATAGCCTTCAAATATTGAGTTTGTTCTGACTTTACACTGTTGGTTTTGCCCTACCCTGTGCCTGTTTACACTTCCCTGTGCCTGTTTGCATTCTCCTTCCCTCTTTATTGTTTACTACAACTTATTAGATTGTAAGCCTATGCGGCAGGGTCTTGTTATTTACTGTGTTATCTGTACAGCACCATGTACATTGATGGTGCTATATAAATAAATAATAATAATAATAATAATAATGAGTAAATGAAAAAACAAAATGCACCTGACAATCTGTGCAACACAGATGGAATGGATTGTACAAAATCTGTGCACCCCTAATCTGTATTATACTAGCCAATGGAAAGTTTCCACCTTCCCAATGTTTTGGACTCCTCCTCATTATTGGCCATGCTGGTTGGGGCTGATGGGACTCGATTTCCAAATCATCTGGAGCGCACAGGGTTGGTGAAAGCACAAGGTTGATGTTGCATTCTTCAAATGAGCTTTGTGTGTGAAAAATTAATTATTGAATTAATAATGTCTCCCCCTCCCAAAACTTCTTTGGGGAGGGGGAGGTTACAAGTTCCACAAGTATTTGTTATAGGTAATGGATTATGGGAAATTTAAAATTCATGGAATTTACAGTATTGCTAATTGGCATCTACACTTTAGCTGTTAAGCCACTGCTCAACAAGTACTTTTGCAATATGGTTGCTTGAGAAGAGATAGAGAGGCGATGGTCCACAAGAAAGTTCTATTGCCAAAATCATTGCTTCCTTTCTACTACATTTAAAAAAATTCCTGGTTGATAAAACTATTTGGCTAGTTGGCAACCTGCATGGGTCACATGTTTTCTGGGGGCTGTCAGTTGCTGAACCCTGCCTTAATGAGAGAGAGAGAGAGAGAGAGAGAGAGAGAGAGAGAGGGAGGGAGGCCTTAGCTAGACCAGGCAAAATCCCAGGGCAAACCCCAGGATCGTCTCTGTGCATCCACATGATGCTCAGGGGATCCCAGGATCAGGGAGGGATCATCCCTCCCTTTCCCCAGGATCTCGCCCTCCCCTTTGGATCCGCTTTTTCCACGGCCCTGGGCTAAGACCGAGACCACGGAACGTGTGGCCCATTGCCGTGGTCTGACCCGGCTCCGTGCGATCCCTCCTGCGCCCATCGGGGTAGGGTGGGGGGAGCGGGAGAAGTAATTAAAATAAAATAAAAAACACTTTACCTTTAGCGCACAAGCGTTGGTGCACTCCTTCCTTTTTTTAAAAAAATTGCGGGTGTGACGCCTCTCCTCCTGAGATCGTCGCACCTCATGTGTAAACGGAGGAGGGATCTTGCATTAATCACAATGCGAGATCTTCTCTCCTCCATTGCGGGCTATGAGGTAGGTCTAGCTAAGGCCAGAGAAAGAGAGAGAGAGACTGCATTAGACCACTATCCATTTTTTAAAATGTTTGGCTCCTCTTACCTTTCTCTGTGTGAGAAGGAAGTAAATTTAAATACATTGAAAGGCGCTCAAGTGCTGAAGCAGCTTGCTATAGCATAAAAAATGTGTCTAGCCTTTCCATTAAGGTTACAAGGAAATCGTATTAATCTTTATTGTTGAAGCAGTGTTGGAATATACATTTATGCCAGTAGGCATTACAGTGTCATTGAATGTTTATGGGGCATTAAGAATATAGCTGATTGCTGTTTGCTCCAAAGCTGACCACAGCCGGAAGGATTAGAACCATTTCACCCTTTTAATATATTATTCTGTTTCAGAGAAAAATCTTAAACGTCATCAGACTTAAATTCCTCCATTGACACTTTTCTTGGTAGAATATATTTATATTTAAATATAGACAAAACGAGGGGAAAACCCATGGATTCGTATCTTTCGATCATCTTGCTTTCATCCATGGGTGGTATTAAAAAGCAATGATGGCAAAATGGAATATTCACAAGCATTACTTTCCCAATTGCCTTTTAAAAAACAACTGAGTTAAGCCTGATGTCTGTCAGATAAGAGGATACAACGAATGGTTTTAGGCTCTGATTTTGGATTTATGATAATCCCCTTTAGAAATAAAAGTAGCATTAAAAAGAAATATCTAAAGTAGCTGAAATGGACTGTTGTTAAAGATTTGAGTAGTAAGTAAGAGTGTAGTGAAACACTTGTAGAAACGGACACATTTGAAGTACTCTAATAGCTTCTAGATGCACCATAATAAAGCATTTTTTTTTAAAAAAAACAACCCTCATGCTTTTAGTGATTTGATGCACTAAATGCGTTTCTGCTCCAATTATTCCAAGTTTCAGGGGCTACACTTACTCCTAAATAAGTCTTGGACAAATACAAATGCCAGCTGATACGTACTTAAGATGATGCATTTTGTACACTATATAGGGCATTAAATCCTGGGTTCCAACTGATTGAACGAGTCAGTGAACTTAACACAACCTTTGTAGAGAAAGAAATAGGTAAGCTTTTTACTTCCAGAAGTGTCTTATTTGGAGACATTTTCTTTTCATTAGCAGATTGGAGTCAAGGTGCATCACGTATAGTACAGGACAAAGAGAGATGGAAGGTCTGTAGATGTATTTCTACATGGTCGTAATTTTCTTTCAATTTTGTTTTCAGCCAGCAGTATGAGGATGACAAAGATGTAGTCTGAAGGCCACCAATAGCTGCACCTCATGATTCTGCTGATTATGCAGTACATTCCTGGAATATAAAAATTTACAGTTTTGATGAACATTGCTATTCACATCTGTTGATCTTTGTGATGTCTAAAACTGATATATGCAACATCACTAAATGCTGACAATGGCTCAATTAAGAAATTGTGCTAAACCATGGCCAAGGAAATTCAGTCATAGCTTGGTGGGATGCTTCAGTCAAATATCAGTTCAGAAAGCGTGAGCCACCCCATTTACAGGTAGCTGTATAGGTGCTCCATTTTGGGGGCATCAATTCTCCCTGCAAAAAAAACAGATTTGGCGGAGAGGACTTACCATTATTTGTGATACTTTAAAAAACTGCCACCATCCTTCATTCCCAGGTGGCATAACACTAGAATGGAGATGTATGTTCGTAGTACCGAGAGAGAGAGAGAGAGAGGGAAAGAGAGGAAGGCAATCTCCCTTAACCATTAACTGTGGCCTTAGCTAAACCTAAGGATTATCCCAGGCAAATGGAGGGGTTGTTCCTGCCTGCTCCCGGGATCCCCTGTGAGTCATTTGGATGCACAGGGATGATCCTGGGACAATCCCAGGATATAGGCCTGGTCTAGCCATGGCCTGTGGATCCTCCTTGGAGGACAAGGGGTCATCATCCTTTGGGGTCCTGGTCCAAGGCATCACACACACCCCTGAAATGGGGAAAAAAATCTTTGTACTGCTCACCCTTAGGATCCTTTCACCCCAAATGCCCCAGCCAAATTACACAAATTTGGAGCAAAGCAAACCAAGGTCTTTCATTGATAAAAGGTCTTTCACCTTTTTCAGCAGATATTCATCTCTGTTCAAGCCTTGACCTGCTAATGGAGTCCTTCTGCTAAACAGTGTACAATGAGCCTTTGCTGGACCACATACACTACTGTGGAGGCTGAAACCTTCAGGTGAGATGTTGATGGATGAACTGAGCCAACCACGTGCAGATGACAGGCAGCACAGCCCACTGATTCTCCATGTTATTCACAAAATAAATCTGGGATCGTCAACATTCACATATCCATAGCAACAGAGCTGAGAAGTTATATAAACAACTCCTCTTTTCTTTCTTTTCCTGCATATAGAAAATTAGCAGGTCAGGGAGAAAGTTGTTGCTGCTTTTGCTGTTGTTGTTTTGTTTGCTTCTTTTTAAGTTGGGGAGCATCCAGCCAAATAAATAAATAAATCCCCTACCTGCAGCCAATTCAGGCATTTTCCCCCCTTGATTTTTGCTTGAATGTATAGGGGCTCCCCCCCCCCGGCAAACTGCATAAATGAACTGGCATTACCATGTCTTAATTGGACTCTTACCAAACATGTCTGAACATGAATGGTTGTGAGTGTCATACTTCATTATTGGCCTGTTGTGTTTTTAAACCAAATGCATGCCTTATCTTGCCAGGGATAGGACTGCTGCGTTTCCTCTCAATGGAATTAAATGTGTCCCTAATTAAAACCATCTGGATTTCCTCTCTCTTCTATTCCATAACAGGAAGAATAGGATGGATTCATTTAATAAACTCATTGAAGTAACACCTTAAGCTAATGACTGACTGAGGGTGCAATCCACCAAGCATTGCTCCCATAGCTCAATCTCCTTTAAGGAGCTCCATGGAAGGTCACCTGGAGCTGATAGGAGCTAACTGCCAGCGGGCCTGGCTGGGTTTTAATATTATCGTACCGTATTTCTACTGGTGCACATAGCCAGAAAATGCTTTAGTGCTGTTTTTGCTTCTCTCAGTAGGGATGGAGAAGCAGTGGGGAGTGGGGCAGTAGCCCCTGTGGCTTTGTTGCCCTCCTCTGGCATTCTTTCGACATGTATGTGTTTGAGGGGACGGGGGGATGGGGGAACAGGGCCAGCCAATGCATTTTGCTGCCTGATGTGGAACAGCAAATGATGCCCTATATCACAGCACCACCATAACACAGCACCACCTAGTGGTAGTATAATGGAACATATAGAAAGACAGAAAAGTGGGGGGAAAACCCTGTGTGTGTTGTGTGTGTGTGTGAGAGAGAGAGAGAGAGAAAGAGAGAGTGTGTGTGAGAGAGAGAGTATATAAAGGAGCCAATCTTAATCCTGCAAAGAATTTGGAAGCAGAAGCCTCAATAATGGTGTGGGTTAAAAGTTTTATGTAAAAAAAACCCTCTTACTTAGGAATAAGCACCATTTTGTTATATTATTTTGGAGATATATATATATATATCTCCAAAATAAGCATCTATAACCATGAAAAACCTGGCTAGTTCAGTTTTATGGTTATTTGATTGGGACTGACATTTAGTTATGCATAGCTCTGTGTATGTTTAGGGTCACTATTATAGTCCTTAAACATGATTAAAGAATCCTGCCATTCTATTTCGGCAATCCTTTCCTCTGTATCCTCTGCTCCTTCCTTTTCTTCACCCTCCCTTCTTTTTCAGGCTGCAATCCTGTGCACATTTACCTCAGCATAAGTCCTATTGAACACAGTGGCACTTACTTCTGAGTAGACATACTTTGGATTGTGCTGCAACTCTGTTTTTGGGGATGCACACAAACACACACTGCTGTGTTTACAAAAGGAACATTGCTGCATTGCATTTGACTGCAAAATTGAGTGGGAGATCCTAAAATTAGCAGGGACAGATAGGAATTGTTTCAGCACTCCTGTGATGTTGCATCTCAGAAACTGGATGTAAAAAGGCAATGCAGAATCATTTTACGCAGGAAGGGCTGTGGGGCATTGCATTCCCCCCCCTTAGATTCCAGCAGAGGTATGGTAGGGTTTTCTCAGTGGTGGCCCCACACCTTTGAACTCCCTCCTCAGGGAGATGCACATGATGTCATTGTTGCTAGTTTATTTTTTATTTAAAAAACAACAACCCCAAAACTCTGAAGACACATGTATTCTGGTCTGCATTCAGTATTTTAGGGTGCAATCCTATGGAGACAGACAGCCTCCAAAATTGGGTGCAACCTACTATCCAATGGGTGGCTGCAGCATGAAGGGGATTCTCTCTTCCATGCTACATCTGCCTTGCCGTTTTCACTAGATACTCAATTTTGAACATCAAGCCGGGGAAATTTGGAACAGGAGGATGGAGGCCATGTGGCACATAGCAACCTGCACAAAGGAGCTTCCATAGACTCCTCCCCTGACCGCCACTGCATACCCTCTTTTTGCCCTCTCCAGTGCTCTTTTCCTTAGGGCAGAGAAGGAGCCAGCATGTAGAGAACCATGCTGGCTGCAAGTTGGCAGGAGAGAAGGTGAAGTGAGCAGTTTCTGGGAACCGCGGTCAAAGTCCTGGCTCTGACCTCAGTTCCCAGGAACCAAAAAATCCTATGTCCTTATAGGCAATGTCTAGAGGCCATAGGATTGCTCCTTTAAAAAACAAAAACATTTAGCTGCTCTCTCTCTCTCTCTCTCTCTCTCTCTCTCTAAAATAATACTTATATATTTATGTGTTTTATAATTCTGTAGGCTCTCTTGTAGAGAGCTATGAAAGGCGACTTAAACTATTTTAAATAAATATTATAAATAAAACAGTGCTTAACCTGGGCAGGAAAATGCCTAATGTGTTTTCAGAGTTTTTGTTTTTCTACTCCTCACCCCATTTTGCGTTGTCTGTTTCATCTTCCCCCCAAAGGATCTAACAAATGCAAACATTCTCTCTGTGTGTATTCAGTGAGAATTACGCAACCCTGTGCTAATATAAGGAAGAGAAGAGAGAGAGAGAGAGAGAAATCCACCAAGCGCCTTTTAAGTTGAAAAAGAAGGCATTGCCTTGAACAGACACCCACACACAGCATGTGCTTAATGAGAAAAGTCTGCTTTCCTTTTGAGGCACTTCTGTCAAATTATCTGTGTTTCCTTTTATTGTCATGTGCCAACATGAGGTGAAGCATCTGGATATGACTTTCCATAACTGATGTTATGAGAGCTTGTTAAATTGGCTGTTCTTTGAAAACAAACAACTTTAACTGGGAGGAATGGCAGAACTTTCAAGAACATCGTTTTCGAAGGGAGGTTTCACATTGCAAAGCATGGGACTACAACAAGGATAGGTCTATTGAATCCTCTCTCTCTCTCTCTCTCTCTCTCTCACACACACACACACACACACCACATTGCCCCTCTTTCATCACTTCCGATGAAACAACACATTGTGTTAATTAGTCACCTCTTCATGTTTTTACTCCAGAGTACGGAACTTGGGGGCCCAATCCAGATCAGGACTACCACAAATAGGGAGGGAATTTAAACCATTCTGTCCCCAGTGCTACACCAAAATCCAGTTCCCTGCACTGAGAAAGGAAAATGGAAATCAACAATGACAACAACAACAATCTTCTATGAGTCTCACTGGAGCCTTCCCCTCTTCTTTTTACTGCCACACAAGAGGGGGGGTGAGTTGAGATGATTGGATGCATCAGGACCCAACACCCTTAGGCCATGGCTACCCTAGGTGATATCCTGGTGATCACCCTGGGATCATCCCTGAGCATCCACATGACACACAGGGCATCCTGGGAGCAGGGAGAGATGATTCCTTCCTTGGTCCAGTCTATTGGCAGGCACTTTCCCCCTGCTTTTTCAGTAGTCTCGAGATGATCCTGAGACTGCATAAAGTGTGTCTGTGCATCACGGGTTGTCCCGGCTCCTCGTGAGTAACCGAGAGGAGCCAGGAACCAGGCATGGGGCATGGAGCTCCTCAGGAGTTCTCTGCTCATTTGGGGTGGGGTGGAGGGAGGGTGACTTTTTTTTCCCCAAAAAACAACAACACCTTACCTTTCGTTCGAGTGCTCGTGCACTCCTTTTCCTTTTAAAAAAAACTCCACCAAAATGGTGTCCGCAATGTCATGCGCCGCATGTAGTGGACGATGATCCCACAATCATAAAATTGCAAGATCGTCACCCTCCAACCCCGTCATCTAGCAATGGCCTTAGTTCAGAGTAAACGATCCAGATCTGGACCACCTAAACAAGAGGGGTAGCTGTATGCCACATAACTAATGTAATATGTTGTTTGACCTTGACCTTTATGGGACAGGGCATGGTATTTATTTATTTATTTATTTATTACATTTTTATGCCGCCCAATAGCCGAAGCTCTCTGGGCGGTTCACAAAAATTAAAATCACAATAAAACAACCAACAGGTTAAAAGTACAATTATAAAATACAGTATAAAAAGCATTTTATACTCTACCAGTATATAGGGTGACCATATGAAAAGGAGGACAGGGCTCCTGTCTCTTTAACAGTTGTATAGAAAAGGGAATTTCAGCAGGTGTCATTTGTATAGATGGAGAACCTGGTGAAATCCCCTCTTCATCACAGCAGTTAAAGCTGCAGGAGCCCTGCCCTCTTTTAAATCTGGTCGCTCTAGTATAGTTCCTGCAGCTTTAACTGTTGTGATGAAGAGAAAATTTCACCAGGTTCTCCATATATACAAATGACACCTGCTGAACTTCCCTTTTCAATACAACTGTTAAAGATACAGGAGCCCTGTCCTCCTTTTCATATGGTCACCCTACCAGTATAAAATGGTAGAGGGTCTGCTTTGCTTACAGATGGTCCCAGGTCCCTGGCATCTCCTGGTAGGGCTAGAAAAAATCCTGCCTGAAAACTTGGAGAGCTGCTGCCAGTCAGTGTTGACAATACTAGGCTAGATGGACCAATGGTCTGATTCAGAATAAGGCAGCGTCCTGTTTTCCCAAAATGTGAGGAGAACCCATTCCATCTTAGCTCAAAAATGTGGAAAGCCCCACCTGCCACTGGGTACAACCACCTGGTGTAGCTGGGCCTGTGTTTGAGATCTGTTTTAGGAGTATTTGTCCACCCATGACCACCATGCCTTTTTGGCAGTAATGCAAAAATAGTAGCTGGAAAACAGCAGATGGAATGCCAGAAAGACTGTCTCCCCCTCCAGTCTCCATTCTGCACAATGGAGACAACCACAATCAAGAATGTATTCTGTCTTGGCCAAGGTAAGGGTCTACTCTTAATTGAATTATAGGAGGATTGATGTCTGCTCAGGAAGTGGGGAAAAGGTTTGCAGGAGACTTGGGCCTTAGCTAGACCTAAAGTTTATCCCGGGATCATCCCAGGGTCATCCCTGTTCATGTAAATGACACACAGGACATCACGGGAGCAGGCAGGGATGACCCTGGGACGACCCTGGGATAAACCTTAGGTCTAGCTAAGGCCTCATTCCATGTCTAATATCCAAACTCAACACTACCTAAAGTCGTCTCTGAGAGACCAGGGAATTTTAAGGCTGGTGTAGTGGAGGTTTGATCCACCCTACACCCTCACTCCTAAATTCTTTGCCTCACAACAGGGAATGATTGCTGGCATAATTCCCCCCCACACAAGATACGGTGAGGAGTGCAGGTGAGTTCAGAGGGAAGTGGGGATTCTGATCTGGTGGCAGATGACATCAGCTTCCCTGTTAATTAAAAAAAAAGTAGTGGCATTGTGCTCCTGTGAGTCCTGGCACATAATATACATAAACGAACAGACAAAACACTCAGAGAATTAATAAACAAGACTAGTAAAAGGCATATGAATGATTCAAAGGTAGAATCTCTTCTACAAGGAACACGAATTTGTAAACTGATTTTCAAAAGGTACAACATCCTTTTTAATATGGGTGTATTAAATTTTCAAAGTACTTATAAAATATTTACTGAACGTGACATTAAAAGAAATCTACAGATGTTTTTAGAGAAGGGCAAAATACCCTTTTAAGAAAATTGGTAGAGGAATATTGTTTGTTTAACCCCTTTCAATAGGGTTAACATTTATCCAGTTATTATGCAATATACTGAAAGCCATGTGTTTGTGTGTGTGTGTGTTTGTATGTGTGTAATCTGCTTGCACAACTGTCATGGGGATCTATTGAATAGTGTTTGTGGAATCACTGATATCAATTCCCACCCCTCCTTGCCTGCACCATTTTGGAGGGCATCGTTCAGCCTGCCAAAATGGAATCCCCACTCTTCTCAAAGTGTGGAAGAGCCAATTGCTAATTTCCTAGCAGCCACTTCAGTCCTTGCCTTTAGAATTTAATTGCACTTCCCTCTCAGATGAGATGTACTATTATTATTATTATTATTATTATTATTATTATTATTATTATTATTATTATTTATATAGCACCAACAATGTACTTGGTGCTATATAAAATATACAAAAAACAACAACAGTGATACCCTGCCTAGAGGATTACAATCTAAAATCACATTAAAACTTATGAAGGGGGGGAAGGGGTACACAAAGCAGAAATAAGAGAAAAATCATAGTAATAAGAACAGTAAAACAAGCTAAAATACCAACAGCTATTGAAAACAAATGAGTTTTCAAACACATTTTAAAATCTACAATGGAACTCGTGGTACATAGTTGCTCTGAAGCTTAATCCAGATAAGACAGAGGTGCTCCTGGTCAGTCGAAAGGCAGATCAGGGAATAGGGATTCAGCTTGTGTTGGATGGGGTTACACTCCCCCTGAAGACACAGGTCCACAGCTTGGGTGTACTTCTGGATTCAGCCCTGAGCCTGGATGCCCAGGTTTCGGCGGTGGCCAGGAGTTCATTTGCACAGTTAAAGCTAGTGTGCCAGCTGCGCCCGTTCCTAGAGATGTCAGACCTGGCCATGGTGACACATGCCTTAGTTACATCCCGATTGGATTACTGTAACGCGCTCTACGTGGGGCTGCCTTTGAAGAGTGTTCGGAAACTCCAGCTGGTTCAAAGAGCTGCAGCCAGATTGTTGACCGGGGCTGGTTACAGGGAGCAGACAACTCCCCTGTTAAAACAGCTCTACTGGCTTCCAGTCTGTTTCCGGGCACAATTCAAAGTGCTGGTTATGACCTATAAAGCTCTATATGGTTCGGGTCCAGGTTATTTGAAAGAATGTATTCTCCCTTATGAGCCTGCCCATGCTTTGAGATCTTCTGGAGAGGCCCTTCTTTCAGTCCCACCTTCTTCACAGGCACGCTTGGTGGGAACATGGGAGAGGGCCTTCTCGGTGGTTGCTCCGGTGCTCTGGAACTCTCTTCCTGGGGAAGCTAGGCTGGCTCCCTCCTTGATGGGCTTTCAGAAGCAGGCTAAAACTTTTTTGTTCAAGCAGGCCTTTGGAGAATAATCCAGCCCTCCATCTATGTTAATGTCTTATAATTTTGTTGTGTATTTTTTAATTGTTTATGGTTTTGTTTCCCTCCCCCCCCCATGTATATTTTAAACTTTGTAAGGCCACCTTGAGGCCCAGCATTGGGCAAAAGGCGGGATACAAATAAATATAAATATAATAATAATAATAATAATAATAATAATAATAATAATAATAATAATAATAATTCCAAGCAAGTGGGGCAGCCAGAGAGAATGGGCGAAGCTGGGCAAGAGAGATAGAAATTCTTGGTTGGGAGAGCAACATAACATTTGAAGAACAGAGGGTACAAGGGGGATGGTAGAGTGAAATGAGAGAGGAAAGATAAGAAGGTGCAAGACCATGACACGCTTTGAATGTCAGCAAAAGAAGCTTATACTGAATTCTATATGGGATCAGAAGCCAATGAAGAGATTTCATCAAAGGAGAAACATGGTCAACGATGAGCCAAGAAAATAATCTTGGCTGCAGAATGGTGAAGAGAGACCAAAGAGGAGAGATGAGCATAAGGAAGACCAGTTGGAAGAAGATTACAAAAGTCCAAATGGGAGATAACCAATGCATGGACAAGGGTCTTAGCAGAAGATTCAGATAAGAACGGACGGATCCTAGCAATGTTATATAGGAAAAAAACAGCAGGACTTGGCTACAGCCTCAATATGTAAGGAGAAAGAAAGTGAAGACTCAAAAATGAAGCCAAGACTACGAGCTTCTTCCACCGGATAAAGTGTGACATTATTAACAGTAACAAAGAATGAAGAGCTAGGGGACAGTTTGGGAGGGAAGACAAGCAAAACTGTTTTTGCCATGTTTAGTTTTAAGCGACACTGAAGCATCCAGGCTGAGATATCAGACAAACAGGCTGAGATCCTAGCCTGAACGTCAGAAGAAAGTTTGGGAGAAGAGAGATACAATTGTGTATCATCTGCATACAGATGATCATCTTCCATAGCTTTGAAGATTCACTGCCTGAGTTGAAAGGCTCAAGTCCTTGTTGCCAACAAAAAGAGAATGAATAAGATTACCTAACGATAACATGTATAAAGAGAACAACAAAGGGCCAAGTACTGAGCCCTGTGGCACCCCAACTTGAAGGGGAAAAGAAGAAGACGAGTGGCCATTAGCACATATGCTAAATGAGCGACCTGCGAGATAGGAGGCAAACCAGTCATAGACAGATTCGCGGAATCCAAGGTAGCCAATAGGATAGCCAATAGGATAGCCAATAGGGTAGCCAATAGGAGGTCATGATCAACTGTATAAAAGGCGTATACAACCGTATACAAGGGGCACATTATCCAGTAGCAAACCCCCAGGTTTGCAGGGATCTACAGTCACTGGCTCTCTAATGAGGATACAATTACTTTGTTTGTAAAGCCAAGCTTGCAACATACACTTATGTCAGAAACTGGGCAAAGTTTAAAGGTCTGTTTAAGCCTGTTCTGCTCCAAACTTGGCCTCATGATTCTTCACCCATCTCTCCTTCCCCTCTCTCCCCCTTGGCCTCAGCATTGGATTATCTACTCACAAATTGGCTGAATGGGGTTTTTTTTGGCTTGTCCATGTAGTGACCTTGCTGGACAAGGAGGGGAAAGGTGCAATTAGTGATAGTGTATTGTTGGTTAAATACGTTAAGAACATAAGAAGAACCAGGCTGGATCTGACCACTAGTCCATCTAGTCCAGCATTCTGTTCATACACTGGCCAACCAGTTGCCCATGGGTAACCCACAATGAGATTAATTGTAATTGGCCACATTTGGCCAGTATGTGTTGAAAATATTCCAGGTAGGGATAATGTGAGATGAGCACCTCAAGGCACCCTTGCAGGTGAGTGGTGACACCCAAGATTTGCCACTTCCCTCATTCACTTGGAGTTGTGGACAATAAAGGGGTGTAATTAAAAAAAATCTTCCTTCCTCACTTGAAGTGGTGCAAGTTAGGGAAAGGGATGGTATAAATTACTACCTCTTCCCTAGGTCAGGGGACAGACTTGCTTGAATGTTATCAGTCATTGTTGCCTGCTAGTCTAATGACATAGCATTCTGCATACTCCCTTACCTATGTAAACCTGCCTGTAAGTTTAAATAAATGTAGGTCTAGTTCACCCCATTTATTAGTGTCTCATCTCTTTATTTCTAGATTCTGGGCACAAATCTTGTTGTAGGGCAGGGTCAGCAACTTACATCCCTCCAGATCTTTGGGCCTATGTCTCTAATAATTCCTCATCATTGGCCATGCTAGCTAGGTCTGATGGAAGTTGTAGATGAAACATCTGGAGGGCATCAAGTTGCCTACCCATGTTGTAAAGAATTCATAATTTAATTTTGCTTTGTATGACATAGTTCCTTTGGGCAATCCTGAACTTATGGCCAATCAGCTTAATTGATTCTACGTTCTTGGAAAAATGGGAAAACATGTCCTCTCTGCTCAACAACAGTATACAGCTCGGTATTAGGATACGGAGCTGTATACAGTTGTTTTAGTCATCACACATCCCCCAGCAGTGTAGGTAGTTTGTTGTATAGGTGGTGGTACTTTTAGCCTGAATATCCTAGCTAGGCCTGTGTGTGTGTGTGTTGCTGAGTCTCTTCCATTTGTGCTGGCTTGTGAAGGGAGGATCTCAGCAGCATAGTGGAGGGAGGGGGAGTTATATGGGTAGGACTTTTAGGTACCATTGCCCCACATTAGGGATGCTTGAAGGTTTTATTTGGTCTGCATTTTTAGTGAAGTAAAACTGATCTACTGTTCCTGGACTAATTTCTGGATTGGAATGCACACAGCCTTCAATTTTTAGACATTTCCAAACTTTGTAATGCAGTTCCCAGCTCATACCAACGAAACACATACCAAAATGCATATTTAAAAGATGATAGTTTAGGATAAAATGTATAAAAAAATGTGTATATATTAGAGGAGGGGAGTATGGAGTATGTTAAAAAAATAATGTGAATTGTCACACTTTTAAAATAAATGTATATTGACATGGAAACAGGATGGACCTGACATATGAATAAATACATGTGAAATGGACATGGACTAGAAATAGACTCATCCCTCCATTCCTCCACCACATCGTGGCAACCCTATATAAACCACCCACTTATTTATCAAAACATTTGATTATTCAGAAAGTTTGGCTGTTTCCCCTAAAGCATTAATTGAATGAGGCTGATTTCATAGTAGAACAAAAGTCATAGTGAACAAACTGACCTCATTGAGCAAAAACTTACAGCAAGCCAACTGTGAAAAATTAATACAAACAGCAAAGTATGAATTACACTTTATTCTAAATTTTATTTGATCCTTAGAAAAATGTAGCTATGTAATTCCAAAAGTGAAGCTAAAAGTCACCTTCCCCAAACTTTGTAAAGCAATTAGTTGGTTGGCTAACCTACTGAAAAGAAGTCTTGCCAGGATATCTGAGAACTACCCAGGAGAGCTAGCATTTCACTTTCCGTATAAAAGCACAAAACTGCATTTGATTAGAAATGGTTGGCTAGTTAATTATTTGTAGGTTGAAACATCCATGGATTATCCAGTTCATTAGGTTGCGGAGAACATCTGAAAAGCTTCTGTCTCATCTTTTCTATATCAATTAAGTTGGATTTGGGGATAATTCATTGGCATATATATGTGTATATTCTTGGGAAGCTCTGGAAAGGCACATTGCAACAAACTCTATGTGTAAGAGCCTTTGAGGACTGTTTGGAAACCACAATGGTTGAGAATGCTTTTGTATGACTTGGGTCTGGGATATCTGGCACTCCGTTCCTTAATAGGCGCATTTATCCAGTTCCCTACCAGGCTTCTCAAATTTTAAAACTTTTTTGTTGTAGATGTTCTTTTTATGCTACCAGATTGTCAGAGTTTTCATTATAACTGTGTGAGTGTGTTTTAATAAGTTTAGCTTGTTTTAAAACTAATTTTGTTGTTGGTTTTATTATATTTGTGAACTGAGCTGGACATCCATACACACACACACACACACACACACACACACACACACACTTTTACTTTTGGAAAAGAGGAATAGAATGAATCATTCTATTGGGGATTTCTTTAATCACTGTAAACTTTATGCAAGTATCTCTCTCCTTCGTTTTAGTGGAAATGCAAAACAGCTCAATTGATATTGGCACATCTCTCTCTCTCTCTCTCTTTCTCCCCCTCCCTCTCTCTAAACCAGATGGTTAATTTCCTAGGATGTAACTAAGCATGGTAACAGCTTACCCCCTCACAAAATGTCCTCTCTCTTTCCCTTAACTAATACCCAACACATGGCATGATGACATTGCATTAAGAGTTTCATCATTTCCACTCCATTTTCATCGGCTGCTGCATACAGAGATGGAGAACCTCACAGTGTGATAACATTGCAACACATATAGAGTGCTCCTAGCTTTGGGGGAGAAGGGGAAAACCAGCTTTATTTGGTGACAACTAGCAACTGCTGTTACATATAGTTCTATGCAAATATACTAGGGCAAAAACTAATTTTGATAAGGAATCAATGCACAGAACGTATAGTCCAAATAGTTTCTCATTAAAATGCTTCATTTACATAGAAATTCTATGGTCCCTGGGAGAGCTTCCCAGCAACCATAGGATATGGTGAATTCCAAATCCCAAGACTGTAGACACTGCTATGAACTTGGGACGGGGACTCCAAGATCAGGTCATTCCCCTCCTACACCCTCTCATAGCTGCCATGGAAGGCAGCTTGGTGGCTGCTCTTCTGAAGATACAAGAGTGGTCTCAGAGAAGCTTGGGGAGGGTATACAAGGAGGAGGAACAGTGAGTGGGAAGGGGAAAGGAGAGGTGTGGATCCACAGAGTCCTAAAGACTTTCCATTGACATGACCATCCATGTTTTGTAAGTCACCTAGATGGGCTCTAAGGCTCTTCTAGCAGATTTTTTTTTAAGGAGGAACATGGTAGCTGTAGGGAGAAATTGCCTCTATTGTTTCCCCTGTCCTGCCTGGCTCTTGTCAGCAAGGCTCTGAATAGACAGAGGGCTTCAATCTTGGAGCCACCCATCTATTGTGTGTGGAATATAACGAATTTGTTCCCACCACTAGTGCCACCACATATGATGCCTTATCCTGTGGAACTGAGAGGTCTAACACTGGTATTACCAGTCTACTGCCACCACTTGAGATGTTTCTCCTCCATTACCCTGTACCCTCAAGTATATCAGGGCAACTGTGCTGCTGCTGTATAAACTGCCAGCTCCAGTTGATATGGGCGGTGACCTCCACTAAACTACTAAGGAATAAAGATCAATTACCATAAAGTTCCACCATCTGTACAACTAACTCCAGCAATAAGTAACATCTGAGCAATGGATATTTTCTTATATGCAATTCTATTGGCCTTAAGTGTGATTTTGAAAAGCTCCAGAATGCTAAAATTAGCTAAAGATGTCCTGTGGCCAGACCCAGGGCAGATTATCTCATAAATTTATTTATTTATTTATTTATTTATTTATTTATTTATTTATTTATTACATTTTTATACCGCCCAATAGTCGAAGCTCTCTGGGCGGTTCACAAAAATTAAACCCCCCCAAAAATCCAACAGGTTAACACAATTACGAAATACAGTATAAAAAGCGCAACCAGGATAAAACCACACAGCAAAGTTGATTATAAGATTAAAATACAGAATTAAAACAGTAAAATTTAAATTTAAGTTCAAATTAAGTGTTAAAATACTGAGTGAATAAAAAGGTCTTCAGCTGGCAACGAAAGCAGTACAGTGTAGGCGCCAGGCGGACCTCTCTGGGGAGCTCGTTCCACAACCGGGGTGCCACAGCGGAGAAAGCCCTCCTCCTAGTAGCCACCTGCCTCACTTCCTTTGGCAGGGGCTCATGGAGAAGGGCCCCTGTAGATGATCTTAAGGTCCGGGTAGGTACATATGGGAGGAGGCGTTCCTTCAGATAACCTGGCCCCACACCGTTTAGGACTTTAAATGTCAATACCAGCACTTTGAATCGGGCCCGGACCTGGACTGGCAGCCAATGAAGCTGGAAAAGGACTGGCGTAATGTGATCTCGTCGGCTAGTCCCTGTTAGTAAACGGGCTGCCCTATTTTGTACCAGCTGAAGCTTCCGGACCATTTTCAAAGGCAGCCCCACGTATAACGCATTGCAGTAATCCAAGCGAGAGGTTATCAGAGCATGGATAACTGTAGCTAGGCTATCTCTGTCCAGATAAGGGCGTAGTTGGTATATCAACCTAAGCTGATAAAAGGTGCTCTTTGCCACTGAGTTCACCTGTGCCTCAAGTGACAGTTCTGGATCCAAGAGCACCCCCAAACTATGGACCCGATCCTTTAGGGAGAGTGCAACCCCGTCCAGGACAGGGCAAACATCACCTCGCCGGACAGATGAACCACCCACTAACAGTACCTCTGTCTTGTCTGGATTGAGTCTCAGTTTGTTAGCCCTCATCCAGTCCATTACCGTGCTCAGGCACTGGTTCAGAACAGTCACTGCCTCACCTGGGTTTGATGAAAAGGAAAGGTAGAGCTGGGTATCATCCGCATATTGATGACACCTCAGTCCACATCTCCGGATAACCTCCCCCAGCGGCTTCATGTATATGTTAAACAGCATAGGGGATAAGATAGAGCCCTGTGGAACCCCATGGCTTAGGAGCCACGGCACAGAGCAATAATCCCCCAGCAACACCTTCTGGAATTGGCCATCCAAGTAGGAGCGGAACCACTGCAACACAGTACCTCCAACTCCCAGCTCAGACAACCTATCCAGAAGGATACCATGGTCGATGGTATCGAAGGCCGCTGAGAGGTCCAGGAGAATCAACAGGGTCGCACTCCCCCTGTCTCTCTCCCGACAGAGGTCATCCCACAGGGCGACCAAGGCAGTTTCCATTCCAAAACCAGGCCTGAAACCCGATTGAAATGGATCTAGATAATCTGTTTCATTCAAGAGTGCCTGGAGTTGTCCTGCAACCACCCGCTCAAGCACCTTGCCCAGGAAAGGGATATTAGCCACCGGCCTGTAGTTGTTAACATCCTCCAGGTCCAGATAAACATCCTTAAAAAAAAAATGCTCCATTGTTAATCTTTAAATTGCCTGTCTCTTGACTGAAACAATTTCATGGTAGGCCCTCTTAGGTTGCAACCTCATACCCACTTTCCTGTGAATAAGTGCGATTGAACTCAGTGGGACCTACCTTTGAATAGGCATGTATAGGATTGTGTTGTTAGTTACTATTTGCTTAGAGCAAATGGGAGTACCTTTTGGAATAGGTGATCTATAGAATATACAACTAAGGGCATGTCTACACCAGCCCTATATCTCGGGATCATCCCAGGATTGTTCCTGTGCATCCAAATGAACCGCCCAGAGAGCTTCGGCTATTGGGCGGTATAAAAATGTAATAAATAAATAAATAAATAAATAAAAATAAAATGCCACACAGGGGATCCTGGGAGCAGGCAAGGATGATCCCTGCATTTTCCTGGGATAACCCTTAGGTGTAGAAAGGGCCTAAGAGTCCTGTGCCCCCTTAAAGATTAACAAATTTATTCTGGCATAAGCTTTTATCAGATGCTCCATCAAGTTGACAGTGGCGTAATCTACACCAAGCAGGATAGTGCACTATGGAAGTTGGATGAAAGTGGTATATAAGAGGCAGGAGCCACACTACTGCTTTATAGCAGTATTGAAGTGCACTGACAACTGTTGAGGCCCATTGACACAAACCATATACCGTTTTCATACTGCTATATTCAGCTTGGTGTAGCTCCTTCCAGTGTCCACAAAAGCTTCATGCCAGAATAAGTTTGATAGTGCCTCTAGACTGTTTGTTGGTTTTGTTGTATCATACTAAAAGCTCCATCACACCTGGGTTAACATGCTCCCTGCCTTCGTGTTTTCATTCCTCAGTTACTTCCTCTTTTCAAAAGAGGAACTACACAACAAGCACAAGGCCCATTGAGTCCGCTGTTCTAATGGTGCTGCTCCTCCTGCACGCAGCAGGAGAGAGCAGCAATTCCAAGTTTAAAAAAAATCAGACTTAAAGTGGAATTTTTTGGTTGCACAAAGAAGGCCAGAAAGGGCGGAAGGGGTGAGGGAGGCAATGACATCATGTGAGGGACCTGAGCAAACTCCGTGAGTGCCCAGTAACGAGCGTGCAATAAAACACTCGTAGGATGGAGCTTTAACACAGCTACCCCAATGGAAATTGTTACTATATAGTTTCTTATGCTTTCCAAATGAAATAGAATGGGAATTGATGTACTTGAAGTCTCATTTTAAATAGCAGAAAGAATGCAGAACATTGTCTTTCCAGCTCTAATAATGTCTAGCAAGCCTTCCACAGCATGTGTCCATGTGCCTATGCATAAAATGTGCTATGCTGCCACTTACTAGTGCCCCAAACATGCATTGCAAGTACGTGACTGACATTTTCTATCATTTTAGATTTTAAAGGGATGCAATGCCATATTGCCAATATACAGAGGCTGGATTTAAATGAGTGATCAGTCGAGTAGTTGTACTCTCAAAAATAACTGCAAAAAATGTTTTGTTTCTACCACTTTGTCATATATTTAGAGAAAAGGCAAAAACAACAACAACCTTCTGTTATAGAAAACTATGGTGTATTACACATATACTGAGTTGTGATAGACAAGCTACCCTGAGCCTGATTTGGAAACAACCCACCAAAACTGAGTTAATCTAGGCCTAATTTGGATTGGGGCCAAATTAGTTCCTTTTAAGCTTGGTCCCTTTTTGAGCTCCAGGTCTTGTTGCTTTACCAATTATGTCTTAGGCAATAATAACACCATCTCTTTCCTTTCCCAAGCTATCAAAAATGCAGCCTTAATTCAGACCTAGAATGTTGTAGCATCTTGAGCAACGGGGTTACTAGACATCACCTTTGTCAATTTCACTGGAAAACAGTTCATGAACACCTAGATGAAATTATCCTCAGATTTGATCCTACTGTATTAAATGGTCAGTCCATTCTTGCTATCTAGGTTGGATGCTATTTATGTATATGACTCAGTTCCTCAATTGGCTAAGCTTATGAGCCTGGAAGTCCCTGTGCGTGTGCACGTATGTATGCACATGCCTGGCCCCTAGTTGAATTGAGGCATCTAAATCCAGTGGAGCTAAAACAGCTTAAATCTAAACACGTTGATTAAACTAGGCTGTGGATGACAACTGGAATGATTTAAATATTTTTCAAAGATTGGCTTTCTATAAAATGGTTTGTGCCTCTAATATGCTTATTCTTCGAATTTGGATTAAGACAAAAATGTGAATTTTAGTTGAAAAACTCTAAGTAATATGCATGGACTTATAAGAGCATGCATTTCCAATAATCTCATAACTTCACAACGATAATAGGATGAAATAAGTCATAAAATAAATTGAAAGTTAATGTTTTAAGGACAGATTAATCAAAAGGGTGACTGCAACAAAGTCTATTAAAATGACTTAAATACTCAAATGCATCTTTAGTTACTTAGATTTTTTATTTTAAAAAAACCCTATTTTAACCACTTTTGTTTAATAGCTCATATAATGGACTCTATTTCACAATCTACTGTAGCATGCAAAAATAAAACTATTAGAAAACCAATATGATATGATCATCTCAAAACTTAAAATGATTGTATTAGAGCAAGTAACATTACATGCTGAAAATATGAATAAGATATAGTATTATATGCAATGTATTCCTGGTGTATTTTTATTATAATTATACCCCCCAACACACACACACACACACACACACACACACACACACACTTGAATGTCTCTATGGCCTTAGCTAGACCTAAGGTTTATTCCGGGATTGTCCTGGGGTCATCCCTGCCTGCTCCTGGGATTCCCTGTGTGTCATTTACATGAACAGGGATACCCTGGGACAATCCCAGGATAAACCGTAGGTCTAAGGCCTATGTTGTGCTGTGAGCTAGCTCACTTTGAGCATGGGTTGCAAAAAAGTGAATGCTAAAGCATCTTTGACATTTCCTTCTGAACTGGGGAAGGAGAAGAAATAAAACTGATGGGCTAAAGCTAGTAGAAAATATATATGAATCCAGAGTTCTGTTCACAGACACACTCACTCCAGTGGATAGAGCCGATCCTTGCATACAAATGAGATTCATGAAATTAATTTAAAGACTGAACCTGACTGGTCTCAACATGTCAGAATAGATCTGCCCTCCATGTTTGTATTTAGTTTTTGGTTTAGATACGATGGGGTTCAATCTCTTTAGGGATGGGTGAACATACCCATGTCCACCTCCTACCCCATTTGCCAATCCCCCTGCCACTCACCCACCTCTGTTTGCTCTGGGGTGTGAGCCGCTGCAGGATCCACATGTGTCCATTTTTCTACAAAATGGCAGCTTGGTCTTTTCAGCAATTGAAATGTTGCATAGATGGTCCCTTTACAACCGCCATTTAGGCAGCATTAAATTTACGGACAAGCACAAGTGGACATTTCTACACAAAATAGCAGCTTGGTAAAGAAGCAGGCAGCTGTTGAGCACTCATGGACTGCACTGTGCTTGGCCAGAAGGGGTCCATTAAGCATGGCAGCTTGGTGAGCAGAGACCAGGAGGCTGTGAAGGGCAGAGTTTGCCAGGCTTTGCCCCCTTCTTGGACTGCCAGACAGCCCTATGTGTGTGTACTTCCATCAAAAAGTCAAAAGCTTAGCTTGGTTATAGGACCTTGATGACCTTGATACAGGAGGTCCAGCTGAAGTTTTGAGGAAGAAAAGAGTTGGCAGGAAGTTCAACTGAAGGCCAGGAAATGGAAATGTATTACAAACATGAATAAAAAACTATCCTGCTGGATGGTTGGAGCTGGAGAGGGAAAATAACTAATTTTAAGATAAAAACCTAATACAGAAGCAGGGAGACAAGGCCTTTTATTCACCTAAGTATTATCCCAGGAAAATGGAGAGATCATCCCTGCCTGCTCCTGGGGTCCCCTGTGTGTCATTTACATGCACAGGGATGATCCCAGAATGATCCCGAGGGAAAAGGTAGGTGTAGAAATGGCCAAAGAGAGAAGAAGAGAGGAGGAAGAAAACAAGACCAGAAAGAGCCAGAGTTCTGGAATTGGAGATTGGGTGGACAGTGTGCTAGACAGCAAAATATTGTTTGTATAAGGGATCTGTAAAAAATAGGGGCACAGTCCAGTTAGGTCACCTGGATGCATCTATCCCTAGTTATTTTATTATCCGATTGCTCCTCTGGTTTTGTGGTGTGTGGGTATGGGTGTCCAGACAGATTTTTAAACTTTTTTCTATTAACATTTTTTTCTTCAGTTGTAATTTGTTTTATTAAATGTTGTTGTCTCTTTATGTTGTTGTTGGATTATCTCCCTGCTCTCTCACACACCGATGGAATTGCTACACCACCACCACCACCAGAATCTAAAATGGATACCTGAGATATGGAGAGTCTTAAGGCTGGTTTGATCGAGGCAGCTAGAGGGAGGGAAAAAAAGTCCTCCACCTGGTAGTAATAGGAAAAGGGGGTGGGGAAAGGAATTTTGGTTATTTTTTAAAATTTAACATTGACAACCATATGTAAAAGTTTCTTATCTTCAGACAACATAGAGTGTGAAGTTGCCTTCTGTCTTGGAAATGGAAGGGGAAACACTAGGAGGTCAAATGAACAACACCCCCCACACATCCACTTTTGAAAATAGTCAGTTCTCAGGACCTGGAATGGCCATGCAGAGTTCAAAGGACATGTGTGATCTTGTAAGTGCTCTATTTAAAACCCAGAAGAAAAATTCATGATGTACTGCACATGCCTTGACCACATTCATCAACATATCATGCTTCTAAGTTGCGCTTTCTTAAAGTAAAGCAAGCATACTTTATATTCATTATTTATATCTTATTGATTTCTTTTTACATCTTCCCATGCTTAAGTGCTTACCACTCTCTCCTTCCCCCAAGCAATTGAAAGCAAATTAAAAGACGTAACACAACATAGGCTGGACAGGGCTCTTTTTGTACTAAATAATATATTTGATGTGCGCGTGTGTGTTTTTAAAACTGATTATGTAAGATCTGAAACTGACATTGATTTGTAATATGGTGATCATATACCTTTTAACAGATGTGCAAACACTGCAAATTGGGTGATATTTGGAATTGTGCTTATCTACAAAAAAAAAAAAAAAAAAAAAAAGGAACAGTCTTTAGTTTCTACAGTGAGAATTTCACATTTGCAACTACCGATGAGTGAACTGAATAAAGCAACAAGTTTTCCAAGTGGGTCTGTGAAATGAAGGAGAATAAATCAGCCATTTGTGGTGCAAGAAGTTTCACAATTAAAACTAATTACACTATTTAAAACATATGTAATAGGTCTTTCCTGAGCACCAGCCCAGCAAGAAATGCAAGAGCAAACTGGTCACAGCCCAATAATACATGCACTAGCAAATGAGTAGAGATGGGAGGAGAAATTTGTTCAGTTTCTGTTCTAATGGGAACTTACAAAATTTTGCAATTTTGAATAACTGTGGCCTTAGCTAGACCTAAGATTTGTTCCGAGATCATCCCGGGGTCATCCCTGTGCATCTAAATGAAACACAGGGGATCCTGGGATCAGGCAAGGACGACCCTGGGATGATCCCGGGATAAACCTTAGGTCTAGCTAAGGCCATAGTGAACTGAAACTCAAGGCATATCTACACCACACAGAATATTCCACTATGAAAGTGGTATGAAAGCGATATATAAAAGGCAGGACCCACACTACTGTTTTATGGTGGGATTGAAGTGCACTGCAGTGTTGGGTTATTGTGCCAGAACTTTTCTCCTTCTGGAACTCTGTTTGTGCTCAGAAACAAACACACATCACACAGGTCTTACACAGCAGAGCTGGTTTATTTCCTTCAGGCTTCTGTGCAGTTCAATTCAGATCAGTTCAGATCAGCACATTGAGGCATACACAGAGAGCAGTGATCATAGAGCAGTGATCTGTAAGCAGTGATCAGTTCCATTTTACACAAGTGAGAAACTATATACAGATCTACACAATTCTTATCTACATTACATACAGCTGTGATGAGGCTAACTTAGAATCTTGGCAAGGTTCCCAGAACAGCCTCTATCTCAAGGTAATTACCCACAGATAGTCTTTCTCTGTTTAACCCTGAGATAGCCATACACACACAATTTTAATGACTAAGCAAGTATTTCTTTCATATACTTAACAGTCCTCCTCTTGCGCATGTTGTTTAAATTGTGTTACAATCTGAGACCCAGCTTTAAAACATCTCTTTGTGTTTTACCATTGAACGTTCCACCTGTCCTTCCTCATTTTGTTTTACTTTGAATACCCATTTACTGTTAATGGCTTTACGACCTTCAGGTAAAGGTACTAGCTCCCACGTTTCATTTTTTTTCATTGCTCTGATTTCCTCTGACATTGCTTCATGCCAGCCCTGAGCTTCTGTAGGTTCCATTTCCTGAATTTCCTCAAATGAAGTAGGTTCATAGGCTATCAGTAAAGCTCTATGAGAAACCTGTTTGCTTTGGTATTCATCTGAATAACGAATTGGAGCTTTGCGTTCCCTTTCTGGTCGCTTTGGCATAGTTACAGGCACAGTTTCCTCCTTTACAGTTTCTTCCTCCTCCCTCTCTTGCTGAGATTGTTCAGGAATTTCTTCTGTTTCTACAGCTTTCTGTTCTATAGGTAAACTTACATACTGTTTTGTTTCCTGCATTTGTTCATGAAAAACTACATCTCTGCTCACAATTACACTTTTGTGATATGGAGACCACAAACGATAGCCTTTTGTTTGTGTATCATATCCCAACAGTTTACATTCCAAACCTCTTTGAGCTAGTTTTCCTTGTCTGTTTTCTTTCTGAATATGAGCAAAACATTTACTCCCAAAAACCCTTATATGTGACACTCTAGGTTTTCTTTTGTAAAACATTTCATATGGAGTTTTTTCATGTACAGAGTGGTAAAGCCTGTTTAACAAATAATTTGAGGTGGACAAAGCTTCTGCCCAGAACAGATTAGACAATCCTGACTCTTTCAATAGAGCTCTTAACATGTTCTGCAAGGTTCTGTTTTTCCTTTCTGCAACTCCATTTTGAAATGGTGAATATGGAGCAGTAAGGTCATGTTGTATACCCTCATCACTGAGGAATTTTTTAAATTGGTTGCTGAGAAATTCACCTCCCCGGTCCGTTCTTAGATTAGCTATAGGTTCTTTAAATCTATTTTTACTCCACTTAACAAACGCTTTGAACTTTCCAAAAGTTTCACTCTTCTGTTTTAACACATACACAAATCCAAATCTACTGTAATCATCAACAATAGACAAGAAAAATCTGTTTCCTCCTTGACTTGTCTCAAAAGGACCTGCAAGATCTGCATGAATTAATTCAAAAATTCTTTTTGTTGTTCTGTCACTATGTTTTGGAATGTTTGACTTATGACACTTGGTTTCACTGCATACATTACATTCTACATAGTTAGAACATGGTTTGATTTTCACCCCTTCACACAATTCTGGAATCTTAGAAATTATTTTATAGTTAGCATGACCAAACCTTTTATGAGTTAAATGGATACACTCTTGGTGTGGTTTGCAATTGGCTATTGTTTTTGTTGTGACTTTGCTGGCTACAACTTCATGTTCTGTACAAGTATTAATCACATACAAAGAATCTTTCATTATTCCCTGCACACACACCTTGTTTCCCTGTTTTATAGTACAATTTTCTTCAGTAAAACAAACCTCATACCCCATTTCTGTTAACTGAAACACACTTAGAAGGTTTGTTTCCAATTCTGGTACATATAAAACACTTTGTAGTTCAACTCCCAGACAATCAAAATATACATTACCCACACCACAAATCTGGATTTTTGTTCCATTTGCAAGGGTAACACACTTTTGCTCTGAAGTAGAAGTTTCCAAGGTTACAAATGAAAGTTTGTCTTTTGCCATACTTATTGAAGCCCCAGAGTCCAAAAACCAAGGATTCATTGTCTCTTTGACTCTTGCTAGAAGACACTTCTTTTTTGATTCAGCTTCATTCATGTTGTTTTCTTCTCTCCACTTTGCTGTTGACTGCTTTTTCTTCTTGTTGTTGCAATCCCGCCTTAAGTGTCCTGTGGAACCACAGTTAAAGCATTTCCTTGCCTTTAATGCAGTCACCACATCAGAAGTTTTATGGCTTTGTTGAAATTCAGCCACAGGATGTTTAAGGCTCTGTTGTTTTGAAGCTTGTCTTCTTTCATAGGTTTCCAGTAGTTTTCCAGCTACATACTCGAGGGTTAAATTTTTCTCCTCTTGACTTTCCATCATGGTGACAACCGCGTCGTACGATGAATCAAGACTTGACAAAATCACATAGACTTGGTGTATAGTTGTAAACTCCATCCCTCGTGCCCTGAGTTGATTGAAGATTTCTCTCATGCTTTTCAAATGGTTTGACATAGACTCCCCTGGTTTCAGCTTCATTCCATACAGTTTCCGGGTTAGAATTACTTTACTGCCCGCTGTTTCTCTTTGATATACAGCTTGTAGCGCATTCCAGCACTCTTTTGATGTATTCAAAAACTGAATGAAGGAAATTTGAGAGTCTTCCACAGCTAATGCAATAACTGCCATTGCTTTTGCATTGTCCTTAAACCATTTAGCATTCTGTGGATCTGCTCTATCTGGTGGATCCTCTGTGACTACATACCACAGTTCAGCCTGAATCAGATACATTTGCATTTTGTAAGACCATAATGCATAGTTAGAGTCATTCAGCTTTTCTAACAATTGATGCAAACCAGACATATTAGCTCCTGCCATTTCCTCTGCTTTAGGAATTGTTATCTCACCGTCCTCCTGCTCAGAGTCCTCCTCAGAGTCAGCCGACTGAGATTATTCCTCACTTTGCAGCACTGGCTTTAGCTTGATGTCTTCCTCCATCAACAGTCTTCTGTTTTAGCAGACTCCTGGTTCTGGTTCCGATACTGCACCGTTCCCATCAAGTTCTGGTTCTTCTGCCTGGGTTAGGCTGGCGTAGACTTGCCTGGACTGGACTGGGCTGGGCCCATAACCTTTGTTGGGTTATTGTGCCAGAACTTTTCTCCTTCTGGAACTCTGTTTGTGCTCAGAAACAAACACACATCACACAGGTCTTACACAGCAGAGCTGGTTTATTTCCTTCAGGCTTCTGTGCAGTTCAATTCAGATCAGTTCAGATCAGCACATTGAGGCATACACAGAGAGCAGTGATCATAGAGCAGTGATCTGTAAGCAGTGATCAGTTCCATTTTACACAAGTGAGAAACTATATACAGATCTACACAATTCTTATCTACATTACATACAGCTGTGATGAGGCTAACTTAGAATCTTGGCAAGGTTCCCAGAACAGCCTCTATCTCAAGGTAATTACCCACAGATAGTCTTTCTCTGTTTAACCCTGAGATAGCCATACACACACAATTTTAATGACTAAGCAAGTATTTCTTTCATATACTTAACATGCAGGATCTACACTACAACTTTATAGTGGTACTCAAGTGTACTGACAATTGTTGGGGCCCATGACACATCTACACCAAGGAGGATATAACACTATGAAACTGGTATACAGTATGTGTCAATGGGCCCCAACAGTTGTCAGTGCACTTCAATACTGCTGTAAAGCAGTAGTGTGGCTCCTTCCTTTTAGATGCCACTTTCATAGTGGAATATCCTGTTTGGTGTAGATGAGCCCTCAGTTATCCTTTGAAATGTATGTGCCATGTATGACTTGCTTTGCATTTGTGAGCCAAGCTGTGGGCTTTTCCCTGAACTCTGGGCCTTTTTTTTTTTTTTTTTTGCATACTTTTCCCCACAGATTCTGCAATTTGCAGACTTTTTTGAGCAATTTGTGCACATTTCTGAGCAATTTGCACAAACTTCTGTGTGATGTAGGCCATAGCTAGACCTAAGGTTTATCCCAGGATTGTCCTGGGGTCAAACCTGTTCATCTACATGACACACAGGGGATCCAGTGCTCAGGCAGGGGCAAACCCTGGATGATCCCAGGATAAACCTTAGGTCTAGCTGTGGCCTTAGTGTGTTTGTGTATTCCTAGGGCCTTGCTAGACCAGGCCTTAGCGCGCCTTCCAACCCGGTTTCCCTGCTGTGCGTCCAGATGACGCACAGAGGAATCCGGCGGTAGGCCGCAATGAGGCCTGGTCTAGCGCACCATAAGCTAAGTCGCTTATGGCACACTTTTTCCCCAGCTCCAGCCTCAGGCCGGGGCTGGGGGAAGTGTGGGGACTTCCGCGGCTTTTTGCAGCTCCTCGCTTACTTGCGAGGAGCCGCAAAAAGCCGCGGACCTGGCACAGCGCTCATAGGAGCACTGTGCCCATTGGCGGGGGGGGGGAAGAGAGGGGAGGGTGAAGGATGGGAGGGTGGGTGGCACGGGGGGAGGGCGGGTGCGATCGCGCCATTCGCCGCCCGAGCAAGCAGCCGAGTGGCGCTTGCCTGGGCAATGCTGCCCCATCCCGGGCATTGCCCGGGCAAGCGCCGCTCGGCTGCTTGCTCGGGTGGCGGTGGCGAAATCGCACCCGCCCTCCCCCCGTGCCAGCCACCCTCCCATCCTTCCCCCCCCCGTTTTAAAAAATAATATAAAAAAGTCACTTACCTTCCCGGAGTCTTCGGGCCACCCGCCGCCCCTTTAAACAAACAAACAAACAAAAATGGCGGACGCCGCAGGGCTTGCGTCCTCCCTGCGGCTCCGCAGTCTGGAAGCGTGGGGGAGGCGCACTAACATTAGGGTGCCTCGGCCCCGCATCCCTGCCGGCGTAAGCCGGCAGGTCTAGGAAGGCCCCTAGAGTGCTGTAAAGTAGCCCATTTGTCACTGAAAGGGATATGCTGACAGAGAGTACTGTTCTGCTGATGTTTTATATGTCCCCTCATAAGCACTCTGGGTCAAAAGGCCACATTTTGGCTTGGAAGGTGACTTTACTAGTAAGAAGCTGGCAAACTAGGCCAAATTGCATTTAAAATTTCCAGCCAAAATCATCTATTAAAAAAGAAAAGGATCAATAAGTAGGCAGGATTTTAAATTACTAATGTGGGATACATACAGTAGATATATGATTAAAAATGATCAAAAACCACATCAGTGGAATATCCCTGACCTTCACGGCGAAAATGCTGATGAAAATCTCATGGAACAATGGAGAGTGTAGTTTTTGGGAGGCTGCATTTCTTTTCATCGAAATTGACCAGATATATTCAAGCAAAATGGGGAAAGAGGCTGAGCCTAAAAATACAATATACAAATTGTGAATGAACCATTTAATCAAGAAACTCTGACATATGATGTCAAACTACAATTCATCAAGGCAAGAGACTCTGAATAAATCAAAGAGAAAGTTCCAAATAGGGCATATATTAATATCAAAGAAGATCATGGAGACAATAATAAATGGGTCATAAATTGTTAATTAATACATCTTGGTCAGAGACCAAAATAAGGTTTCTACCCATTCTAGAGTTGTCTCCCTAGAGCAATCTTGACAGAAAAGAATGTCCATTATGTTTAAACTAGACTGGAATACATTTGGAAAGACCAGTATGTGATGAATTTCAAATTGGAGTTTATGTTTGGATAACAGGCAAAACCAATCAAAAGCGCCCAGAGAGCTGAGCCTATTGGGCAGTATAAAAATGCAATAAATAAATAAATAATAAAAAAGCTAAGCAATTGTAAGGCTGTAACTCAATGCATATTTCCTTAGGAGTAAGTCTTGTTGGAACATATTTCTGAGAAAATATGTATTGGGTTGGCGTGAACAGTCCATTGGTCTTGGTGGGAGACACATCCATCTCTCTCTCTCTCTCTCTCTCTCTCTCTGTGTGTGTGTGTGTGTGTGTTTGTGTGTGTCAAATTGAAATCAGAGGGACTTTAGATACATTCAGGACAACCCTTGGTACTTCCTCAGGCATTCTAAGATTTTCACATTGGGAAAGAGGAAATAACAGGAATTTACATTTGTGGAGAAAAGAGACATGGCAAAGGAACGGGGTGTCATATGTAAGGTACTAGAGGTCTTGTACAAGAAGTTCCACCTGCAGCACCATGATAGTTTACACTAGAGTTGTGGCCCTCCAGGTGCTTTGGTCTACTATAACTCCCTCATCCCTCATCACAGACCATAGCTAGACCTAAGGTTTATCCCTGGATCATCCTGGGGTCAAACCTGTTCATCTAGGTGACACACAGGGGATCCAGTGCTCAGGCAGGGGCGAACCCTGGAGGATCCCAGGATAAACCTTAGGTCTAGCTGTGGCCATAGTCTAAGCTGGGTAGGAATTGTAAAGGAAAGCAGATAGACTGCACTGAGTAGAAGACACATGGGTGAAGTAGTGGGGAAGGGAGTAATTTTAGTTGGTTTTATGATGCACTGAAGTTAAAAGACAAGGGGCCTTGGCCGATACCTGGAGAAGGGAGGAAGACAGATAGCCTGGGCTTGGTGCCAGGATGTCGGACCTTATCTGCCAAAAGGCCTTGAGTGATCACAGGGCAGAGGGAGATGTGAAGCAGAGGCAATAGAACAGAGCCCAAAGAGGGGATAGCGGGACTGAGAGGGGGAAAGGAGTATAAATTGGGGGGCACCACTAATGCCTGGTGTGTCTGTTTTCTGGTAAGGAGGAGAGGAAGAACTATGATGTGGGGGCCAGGCCTGGCGTGAATATTTCAGCACCGTTAAGTTTTATTGTTTTTATCCATTACTGGGTTCTATGCTATGCATGTGTTTATGATACTCTTTTAGTTATTCTTCCCATGTATCATCCCTACCCTTAGTCTGATTAAAGTCTTCTACCTCACATGGTGAGCCGCCTGCATTTTTGTCTTGGTCCATGCTAAATCCAGTAGGAACAGGCTGTAGAAAGCTGTCCTACATTTCCCAGGAATGTTGGGAAATGTAGGCCCAAACTTCTAAGGGTTGCTACCCAATGAGACAGTTGCTCATGCTGTAAGTCTAGTATCCATTGTCATTGGGTGCCAACAATGCAGTTAGGTGAAAGGAAGTACTGTAGCTTCTAGGGGTGTGCACAGACCCCCCGCTCCGCTTCACTTGCAGATCTGCCATTTTCCGGATCGGGCCGCTCCGCCCCGCCCCCGCTCCACCCACTTCCGCTCCGCTCTGCCCGGAGCTCCGGATCCGGATCCGGAGCTCCGTTTCCCCCCCCCCCCATAGGCTTGCATTGAAAGCTAAAAAATTATACAACTTTTTTTCTGTTCAAGTTAGAAACCTCATGTTTGGCACCATGACACCTCATGGGGATATACACACGCATGCCAAGTTTCAAAGCAATCCCATCATCCCCTGATTTTGGGCGAATTTTTGAAAATCGGGCACCCCACACACACCATCCCTGCGAGGTGGGCAGGGGAGGAGGGAGGGAAGGCAGGCAGGCATGCAGCTGGCATTTCTGGGGGCATAAGGAAGTGAGCCAAGGATAAGCCAGTAATGCATATAAAATGGAATAAATCAATCAATAAACAAAGGAGGGGTGGAATTAAAAGCAGCAGTGTTGCTCAATAAACAACAAGAAGAACTTTTTTTAAAAGGCTATATCTGTCTTTTACCAGCAATAGGGGGACGTGCCCGGGGGAGGGGGAAGTAGCTGCCAGTTCAAGACACTGACAGCCACAGCTCTGAGAAGAAGTAAAACGCTCACTTCGACTCAGAACAGGCATTGCTCCACCACTGAAAAGTGACCATTCACTTCAACTCATGATAGGCATTGCTCCACCGTTTTACTCTCTTTGGAAGGCTCTAATGGCCTTCCAGTGCAGGAGAGAGTGGGGGCACGTCCACGATGAGATGCCCTAGGGGAGCTCATCCCCTTGCACCACATCGATTCAGTTGTTCACCAAGGTTAGGGTGGGGAGCAGTGCTGTGTTTCTATCTCTTATTCTTGGCTTAGTATATGATTTCAGGTTGTGTTTGTGCATTTGGTGGGGCTACTGTGTTAAAAAACACGGGGAAAAGCCCGTTCAGATGAAGAAAGAGAAGTTTCCCAGAATCCCAAGTTACCTGTTTTGCCTATGCCCTCCTCCAACTTTGGGATCATCATGACCGGGAGCTGACTCTGCCCCTCAGCCCTTTGAAAAAGGTATTTTTCCCGCCGATTTTTTAAAAACGTCTAGCCCGCGACCCGTACGATGCAGAAAGTTGAGAGTGGTCTCAAAATGACCCCCATCCACGACTCTCTGTGCACAAGAATTTTCAGAACGATAGCTTAACCCCCCCCAGTTATCCCCGATTCTTTCCCTCAATGCAATCCTATGGGCGAAAAGCCGAAAACGCAGTTTGAGCCGCGCGGTTGACCCGATTTTCACAAAAATATAGCCCGCGACCCGTATGATGCAGAAAGTTGAGAGTGGTCTCAAAATGACCCCCATCCACGACTCTCTGTGCACAAGAATTTCCAGAACGATAGCTTAAACCCCCCCCCAGTTATCCCCGATTCTTTCCCTCAATGCAATCCTATGGGCGAAAAGCCGAAAACGCAGTTTGAGCCGCGCGGTTGACCCGATTTTAACAAAAATATAGCCCGCGACCCAGACAACGCAGAGAGGTGAGAGTGGTCTCAAAATGACCCCCATCCACGACTCTCTGTGCACAAGAATTTCCAGAACGATAGCTTCAAAAACAACGTAGTTATGCGCGATTATTTGCCGCAATGCAATCCTATGGCGAAATGTTTTCAAGATGGCGACCGGAGCGCTCCGCCTGAACTCGGAGCTCCGAAAAATGGGCGCTTCTCTTCGCCTTGCTTCTAGGGGGTCCGCGGTCCGCTCCTACTCCGCCTCTGGGTAAGGTGGAGCAGGCCAATCCGCTACTGCTTCTACGCTCCTAATCGGAGCGAAGCACATCCCTAGTAGCTTCCTACTTGCCGCACCCTGGCCAATTGATCACTTTCTCAGATGATACAAGGAGCTAATGGGTTTCACCTTCACTTGTAAACACCTGGAATGTGGACTGCTTTTCAATCTGGGCAACTGAGGTTGGATCCTGATTTAGGCAACTGGGCTCCATGGCAACCCCTCTAGTTTCTTAAAAACGCTGGACAGAGTGGCCAGGGACCCTGCTGAATTGAGTGGACTATGGTGCAGGTGTGGAAGGTGATACCCCCAAAATGGGTAGAAGCACTTCCAGGAGTGCTTCTACTTATTTAACTTTTGTTAACTGCCCAGAGAGCTTCAGCTATGGGGCGGTATATAAATGCAATAAATAAATAAATAAATATGAGTGGAGCTATTCCATTCATAGAAGGCAGATGCTGAATTCAACCCATCCTCTTTACAATGTGTGAGTTTCTGATTAACTACCCTCCTTGCCTCCTTCTCCATCTGTCCTCCCTGTACTCATGTGATTATTTTCTGGCAAATGTATTTTAGGAAGAATTCTGTTGATAGGGAAACTAGAAGAGGACTCTCATTTGCTATATGAGAGCTCCGGCTATTGGGCGGTATATAAATGTAATAAATAAATAAATAAATATTATTGAAATGAGATGTGGCAGATCTTTGAAGCTGCAAGAGTTGAAATCGTAGTGCTATCCCAGTAGAGGTAGATTAGCAGGCAAAGGGCTGGGGAAAGTGTCAAAGGTAACATTCGTACCGATGATTTATTCACAAGCTGGTAATATATCATCATATATGTAGAGTTAAGGTAAATATAAATAATACCTAGTATTTATTTCAGTAGATGTTATAGTAATGAAAGAGTGCATTTTTATGAAGGGTGTGTAATGGGGGGGGGATGAGACCTTCTGCAAGATGAATCCAGTGATATCATGTAAACACATGTTTTTCATTTCTTTTGTTTAATGTTTTATGAGCATCTCAGGGCACTCAGTGAATCTTGCCTCCTTCTTTCCTTTAACTATGCATGCATGCATATTTATTTATTTATTACATTTGTATATTGCCCAGTAGCCAAGGCACTCTGGGCAGTTTGCAATTTAAACCATAAAATATAACAAATGAAAACATATCACACTTTAAATGTTTTAAAACACCTCTTAAAACCAAAATAAACCCAGCAGCAGTAACAGCCCAGGGAAAGGATGTGTGGAAATATGAGTTTCAGGAGTCATTTAAAGTTTGTTACATTTTTCACCTCCCTAACTGCATGAGGGAAGGTTTTCCAAATGGTGGGTGCTGCTACAGAGAAGGTCCACCATTGAGGTTCTTCATTGTGACATACCACTCGTTTTGGATTTACCAGAAAAACCTCCTCTGAAGATCTTGAATGATATCTGCATGTATATAAGGGAAGGCGGTCTGCTGGGGACCCTGGTCCATCCAGTTCTTGCTTGTGGATGATGCTGTCCACATACCTATAATAATCCCACTGAGAAATGTCCCTGATTTTTTCTTTCTTTCCATTAAAATCCTGTAAATATATTCCTGAGCAGGAACTCCTTTTTTTGTTCCTTGAAATTGGCTATATTAGATAGGGACAATGAGCACTCTGGCACCTTTTGGTGATAGGCATAGCTGGAGGACCTGCTCCTAGGGGGTTATGTGACTCCTTTGTCACGATATGTTATGCCTTTGGAGACCCTCCTGCTTCTTCTACTTGCTGTCTTATGGCAGTCAGGGCTGGGAATCAACTCCAGACCTCTGTGGTTTCTGAGAAGGTCATGCCCCATTCCCCTGTCCCCCTTTCCCACAGCCAGTGCTAATTTGGTGGCTTCACAGTTTTGGTGCACACCCCCCCCCATTCTAAAGCTTCAAATGACACTCCTCAAGCTTAGTTTCTGGTACTAAGAGGTCTAAGCTACAATATGTGTGTACTTGAGCCCCACCCCTTTCTCTTCTATTCCCACCTCTTTTGTTTTAAAAGTTTTGCTGTATCCTTCAGACAGCAATTCCTTCCTGCCTTCAGCTAATCCCACCCACCCCCACTGGTACAAGAAACAGGTTGCTTTACTATCCTGCATGGCTGTTAATTTCACTCAGCTTGACTTTCAATGAAACTGGCTTCATCTTGTTGTCCTCCAGCTGCTCAAGTATGGCACGAGCATTAAGCACCTCCTAAACTGTTCACACTTCTAACAAATATGGTGTACAGGAAACCATCCATCTTCAAAAATGAAGTGAAAAGTGCAGAAACCTGGATGTTTGCACTAAAAATGTATCCTCTCAGTGTCAGGAAAGGATCTTCCAATTTTCACTTGAAATTGCAAGTATGAAAATATATCTTCCATTTGTACAGAAGAATATGAAGTGATACTATAAGGTAGAGAGAGAAAAACAGCAGCCCATGATTTCTCACCAGGTTTGTCAGCAGGTCAGTTATCACTCCATAACTCAAGGGCATGTGAAGTGTGTGTGTGTGTGTGTTTTATTGTTACCCAGTCTACTCCCCACACCAAAAAAAAAAAACACAAAAAAACTATATTAAGAACAAAACAAAAAAAATCTCTTTATCTTTATATTTCTGCTTTCTTTCCCCTCCATGACTTTGGGGAGCAGAAGGAGGGAAAAAGTAGGGGGAGTATGGGGTGCATGGGGCAGTGGTGACCCCTCTTCCTGAATGGCTTGTGGGAGTTTTTTTTTAAAAAAAAATCCTAAAAATCAAGGTAAATCTGCTTTAAACTTGGCATGGTTAAATCCCTACTTTAGAGCTACCAGGGTGCCAAGTTTCATATCTTTATCTTTAAAAATGAGAGAGATTAAACCATTGATGAGGGGAGGGGAGGCTCTTACAATATGCTGATCATGAGATCCTCCCCCTGGGTTCACACACAGCATGTGATGTCCAGGGAGGAAGGAGGACATGGCACCCACCAAAGCCCCGACCCCATTCTCCACCTGATCCTTCTTATGATCCCCACTACACATGGTGAGAAGAGAAGCCGGGATGGGCGGCCACACCACCCATAGTCCTCAGGATCATCCCAGGACCATGGGAAAAACCACAAAAAAAAGGGTATGGCAATATCCTGAGAAATGGAAGGATTATCCCTCCCTGCTTTCTGGATCCTCTGTGCATCATATGGACACACAGGGATGATCCTGGGATGATCCCCTGGATATCGCCTGGTTTAGACATGCCCAAAGATGGAGACCAAAAAACCCCGTATTTGGACTATCACATTTAATGCTATCTTTCAGGTTTTTCAGGCATGGTGGGATGAAGGAGAAAACAAGCATGTAGCTGGATGCTGTCCCGGTGCCCTCCAGATTTCAGTTCCCATAACCCCACCCAGCAATGCCAATGGTCAGAAATCCTGGGAGATGTAGTACAAAACATCTGGAGGGCAAGGCAGGGCTAGGACCTTCAGCTGCCCAAATTTAGCAGTTTATATGGATGGCAACATTTAGCTACTTCCCTTCCTTTATCATTAGCTTTAGGAGCTGTAAAACATGAGATGTCTCTTTTCCCCTGCTGCCAAATGGTCCCTGTGTGTGTATTCAGGCAAGCCCAGCCTTCATGCATATTGCTGCCTTTCCTCTGATGGAGAAGAGATACTTAAGGGGACACAGAGTTGGGACTTTGCTTTTGTTAAAGTCATAGTATAATACACACGTGCTTGTTGCAGCAGTTCTTGTTGTGCTTCATGGGCTAGTTTTTGCCTTTCTTGGATAAAGCTTGTAGTGTTCCAAAAATGTGCTAAATTTATTTCACCAGAGACTCTGACAGGACAGGAGAAAACACCAAAGTTTATGTGTACCAAATGGAATGATGGATGTTATAATACCATCTCTAAAATGCTTTCGTCCATACATTGCCTTCAACTGACTACAGTGAAAGCTGAGAGAACGGATCCACTTATATTTGAATGTATTCACATCTTGTGAACCCTAAAAAGCATCCCAATTCTGTCCCCCATCGACTTTAACGATTGTCCTAAGGCTCATACATACAGAAAGCAGTGACATTTTCTTTGCAGAAAGAAAAGCAAACTGGTACGCTCAATAGTATTTCCCTCATTTTCATGGGCCCCAGTTCTCTTTACAGCCAATTAGTACAGTAGGCTGAAACATAAACCATATGATTGCTTCTGTTGCACAAGATAATTATCATATACTTGACAGAGCAGACCAACTCTAGCACAATTTTGTCCTAGAAGCAAGCAGAGTTCTGCTAAAACACATGTATCCAAGAAATTCACTAAGTACAAACCAGCTTTAGAAAAATCTCCTACACAGAACGTTCCTCAATAGCATCAATCAAGCTAGATACGGCTTTAGGCTAGCTTGATGTGTATTTTTTAAAATAAATTTTTTAAAATAAAATAGAGCACACATTCAAATCCTTGGAAATATATATGTAATGTTCAGAGAGATTGTAAAGTCAGAAGCTGACTGCTTTGGAAAGGTAATTTGAGTGATTGCTGACATTTTTCTTCATAGTCTGGAGAGCAAAAGACACATCAAGAATGACAATGCTGTTACAGGCTATAGAAAATTAAGATAATGGTGCACTTTAGAGCAGACAAAACGATCTGTTGTGTAGAACATCATTATATATTTTCACATTCTGCCAGAGCAAGTATTGACTGACATTTCCAACTGGATAAAGTTAAATAGGAGCCCATCAGCTGGCAGAGAGCAAGTCAGCCCTCTTGATTAAACAAAAACAACAACAACAAAAGTCATATTATCCATGCTGTGTGTCCCTTTGACTGGAGGTTGATTTATCTACGATATAATGTGATTAGAGCATATATATTTTTTTTAAAAAAAATTCAAATAGATTTCTTTGTGATGAGTGTTTTGTACATAGCATGAAAATAGATTTCCTGAACAGGATGCATTTTCATCTCTTTCCACTCATAGTTGAATGAAAAGTGGATGGGGTGTATGATAATGGGTGATGCAAACTATTGAGAATAAAACCGAAACTAACATTTGAATGTTTGGGAAGAGGAAACAGATGACAGTGTGATACTAAATAGACTAGCATATTCTTCCCCTAAGTAAGCAGATGTAAGGTTGTAAAACATGATTGCATGGAGGAACTTTGCAAATGTGTACTATATTGACAATGGGAAATGGTAAAAGAATAAAGATTACACTGATCCTTGTAGCACAGGATTGCACTAAATATAACTAGCCAAATTGAATGGAAATGGCTGACCATTGCCTGTCTGACTTTGCCTGACGTTGTGGGTTCTTTACACTTTCCCAGACTCTCGCAGGAAATAATGTCTACTCTACACTAGTGTCTACTCTACACTACCCTGGACTCTAGTTACACTTTACTAGCGATCCAGGGGGAGGCAGACTAGGCTTTAACCCTGTTATCAGAAAGGTAAGTCATAGATCATTCTTAAGGATATATTTTAAAATGTATTTCTCCATAGTTTTGCAACTATTGTCCAGATATTGTAAGATATGCTGGCACCAATCAGAAGGAGTGTTAGAACAGAACAAGCAACTTTCTGAGCAGGCCCTATTCTAGCCTAGAGAAAGGATGCTTGTGCAGTTAAACTAAGGGCATGTCTAGAGCAGTGTATACCCCAGGGATTGTCCCTGGATCATCCCTGTGCATCCACATGACGCACAGGGGATCCCGGGAACAGGGAGGGAAGATCTCTCCATTTCCATGGGATAAGTGGGAACACATTTAGCCCAATTCTTCCCATGGTCTCGGGATCATCCCAAGACTGTGGAAGGTATGTGGGCACCCAGACCAGCTTTGTCCTGCCTCCTTATGAGTAAATGTGAGGAGGAGAGAAAAAGGCATGGTGCAAGGAGGGAGATGGAGGGGAGTGGGAGCGGGTTGTTGTTGTTGTTTTAAAAATACTTTTTCATTTAAGCGCACGTGCACTCATCTTCTATAAAAAAAGAAAATGGCGGGCACGACATCCCATCTTCTTCTCAGGATGTTGTCCTTGCATGTGGACAAAGGGGAGGATCTTGTGAGCAGAATATGGTGAACACCTCCCCCCTCCATCCCCTGGTCTAGACATACCCTAAGACTTGTAGTTTGAGAGAGAGGGAGATGTGAACTTCTCAGTGACCCTGTACAGATGACACGCTAAGCCATAGTGGTTAAGCACTTTGAACTAAACATTATGGGTTAGTGTGTCATCTGAACCATGACTTAGCATGTTGTGTGAATCATTCCTAACCATGGTGGCTAGATAACCATGGTTTAAACACACTCACTAATCATTTGCAGCAAAAAGGTTAGCAGGTTAAACATGGCTTAGGATGTTGTCTGAACAGGCCCTATATGACATGTTCTCTCCAGAAGTCCTGGTCCAGAGTTCCTTGTGCATAGGCAGGAGGGAGAAATGACTGACAAAACACCCTAACAGTCAGGAACAGTGAGAGTCATTGGTCTTGTTAGGACTTATAGGCCCAAAAATGTGAATGAATGTCTATTTCACGTGTTTCCTACAGATCTTTCCGAAAATTTCCTTTATGGAATGTTGAGGGTTGTATCCAATGTTAGTCTAACCTATGTCCCACTCATTTCAATGAATCTATTTTTCTTTTCTTTTTTTGTCATGATGGCTATATACTTGCTCCAGTATATGGGGGAGCACACATTACTTTAAAGACAGAGCTGCTACTCTTTTTTTTTTTTTACTTTAGAATACGTGCAGGGGCTCTGACCCAGATCAAGACCCTAGCATGGAAAGCAGGGGTCTTTAACTTGAAAGAATAAGGAAATGTGTGGGTTCATAGAGGGTAAGGTTTAAGCAAGCACAGTTTGGGAAATTCCACAGTTCTATCCTGAAAGCAAGCAAGCAAACAGTGAATTAGTTTGCCTTCTATAAAATTTAAATGTTAGTAATAATTTCAAATTATGCCCATATACCTGCATATGTAAATTAGCATATGCACATTTATGCACATATATTTTTTGTCCTACATGTCTGTGCCCTGGATCTTTATGGTACCTAGCACCACCCCCTGGTTGTGCCTTCCTAATTTGCAATAATTGCTAACACATATTTTATTAGTGGTGCTGTATGTTCCCTTGGTCCATCAGGATCCATTTTTGTTTCAAGGTATGCAATACTTCTTCATGGTATGGTTGTTGTTGTTGTTGTTTAAAAAGTCCCTGATTAAAAAAGCGCACATACATTTTGAGAACTAGAGCGTACATAATAAATGAATACACCTTGCATACTCTCTCCTAACGACATGTTTCTTGCTACATAAGCAAAACTTCATCCAGGACTGATTTGATGAACTTGAACTGAAAGCTTTGTATTAAAATTACCAATGAAATCAAATTAGCAGAAACATCCAGAGATGTAAAACCAGCTTTGGCCATGCATATCAAATCTATACACACTCATTGCAGGTCAACAAGACAGAATTTATTTCATAGTTATAATATGAACCTCTTTGAGTTTTGGGGGCTGTTTAAAATAAAATGTTTACATCACCTTTTTTAAAGTGTTTAGAAAAACAACTTGACAAGCATAATGAGTTAATGAAAATTATTTTGGATACTTTATTTATGGGATACTAGCTACTCTTAAAAGTGTTTTGTTCTATTATGCTAATTTTATTCATTCATTCATCACATTTTTACCCCACTCCTCAGCCAAAAATGGCCCCTGGGGCAGCTTACAATTAATTACAAAATTAATTTTGTGAACTGCCCAACAATTCGGCTATTGGGCAGTATAAAAATGTAATAAATAAATAAATAAATAAGCAAAGAAGACAGTCCCTTCCCTCAGGCGTACAATCTAAAAAAAGACATGACACACAAGGAAAAGGAGTTTGGAAGGGAAGAGAGAGAAAAAAATTAAGTAGACCACTGACAGGGCAATTTGTGTCTCCTCAAGATAGTGATAGTGCAACAAGTTTAAAACATTACAATGTCATCACTGACCAGAAAGCACAAGAAAATTGTTTGACAATTTCTGTATTAGCTTCAAATTAGAGTTGCCACTGACGTTTTGCCAATAGCAAAATTTGAGATGGATTTGGAGGCAAACCATCTGAAGAATTTCAATTGTGGTCAAATCATTTTGATGGGATCTATCATATATCTCAGTGGAGTATCATAGCCCTAAATTGTAGCTGGATTTCACTCCAGCAATTATGGAGAAGGGTTTCAAGTTCAAAAAGGCCATGGCTCCCATGTAGCCTTGAGCTGCAGCAATGCACTTCTTCCATTAGACATTAACCACTAGATGAAACCAGTAACAATACAATTCTTTAGAGCAGATACAGGGAAATGCAAGGCCCACAAGCTATAAAGCCCACTGGGTCCATTTCCCCACCCTGGAAAGACCTTACCTCCAATTTTCCTGAGGTGAAGTGATTGTGGCCTTATGGTGCCAACCCTATATAACATGTCTCCTGTGAGCTACTAGAATTTGAAGGATGTTTGTTCAGGATAAACAAAATGCCGGGTTACTCAATGAGCAGCACGTAAAGTGAGCATTCAAAGTAGATTTGGATGTTCCTCCACAGACAATGAGGAAACATGAGGAAAGCTAAAAGCGTTTTGATAAATTGATAAATTTCTCAAGTAGGATGTTAATTGTTTAGATATAATTAAAGATATATTGAAAATCAGGAACAATAAGAAATTGAATCAAGAGAGCCACTAATAATATATACCTTACTATCAACTATAAATCCCAAATCACTATTTAATACAAAATACCTCTATACTACTGAGGAATGTAACATAGTAACAAATTAAAATAAATTATTGGTAGACAGTCAATTAAAGGAGGTTGCAGGTGAATATCATACGATACTTCCTATGCATGTTTAGATGTCTTCCAAGTTGTTTAGAGAATTGCTTTCTTAGTTTAAAAACATTCACAGAAAAATAGCCACCTAAATAAAATTAAAAAAATAGGCTGAAATATAGAATAATATGATAAGTGGACAGGCATAGGCAATTAAAAAATCAAAAAATATATGACCGAGGTCTAGTAGAAACACAGAAAGGAAATGTAGAGACTGCACAGAAGATTCTAGAAGCTGTCTCTACATATAAAACGGAATGTATGTATGTGGGATGTATGTCCAGAAATGTTTACCCACTTCTAAAGGAGTTAGAAACTTGAAATTTAGCATAATAATACATCTGGCATACAATGTACCAGAAAAATCTAAAAATATGAATTTTTCAGCTTTAAGTATTTTTAAACAATTTAATAATAATAAAAAACTAGGTTTCTGCCTACAACTCGCTGCATGCCTTGAGCAGGAGGCCAGACTTACCAGCCTTTGGCAGCCATTGTGAATGTGTGGGCATGTGGCTGCTACATGCCTTTCACAACCCAGACTCCTAAGATCGGTCTCAAATAGTCAACCCAATTCCACATAAAAGGAAACAACCCACATAAAATGGCTGCATCCATTTGCAGTGCCTCCTCTCACGTGGTGTGTGTGCTTTTAAAATCATAACTAGATTTGGGTGACCATACGTCCAGATCTGCCCGGACATGTCCAGAAATGGGGGGGGCAAATCCAGGTCTGGCCAGAAATCCCTGTCCCCCCCCTTTTGTCCGGGAAAAAAGGTCTTTATTTATTTATTTATTTATTAAAAAAAACTGTTTAAGGCTCTCCTGGCTTCTATCGGGGCCTCTCCTTGGTCGTCATCACGATGGCGACCAAGGAGACGCCCCGATAGAAGCTGGAAGAGCCTTAAACCGCACGTTTCTGAAACGCGGAAACGCCTGCCTTAAGCCACACCCACCTTGCCCACCCGGGCCTCTCCTATGACGTTGACAGGAGAGGCCCGGATGGACGAGGTGGGTGTGGCTTAAGCCGGGCATTTCCGCATTTCGGAAACATGCGGTTTAAGGCCCTCCAGGCTTCTATTGAAGGAGAGGCCCTGATGGAAGCCTGGAGGGCCTTAAACCGCGCGTTTCCAAAATGCGGAAACGCCCAGCTTAAGCCACGCCCACCCGGGCCTCTCCTATGACATCGACAGGAGAAGCCCGGATGGATGAGGTGGGCATGGCTTAAGCCGGGCATTTCTGTGTTTCAGAAACATGCGGTTTAAGGCTCTCCCAGCTTCTATCAGAAGCAGTCGGGCTCGGGCTTCTTTCTCCCCCGGCTGCCCTCGCCGGCCGCCATGATAGAGGAGCGGCACAAAGGTGACCCCAGGAGGTGAGAGGCGGGTGGGGGAAAGAGATGGGAGGTGGGGGGCTTGGCCGGTGAAGGGCGGCAGGAGGTGGCGGTTCTGCCTCCTGGAGCACAAGGCGGCGCACAGGGCTGCATTCATGCCCTGCTTGTGGGTTCCCTTGCACGGACGTGCACTGCTGGTTGTCCCCTATGTGAACAGAAAGTTGGACTAGATAGGCCCTTGGGGGTAAAATCCTACCTAACGTCCTACTTAGAGGAGACCCATTGAAATGAAGAGAACCTAAGTTAGGGCATATTTGGGTTCCACCCTCAGTTTGATCCAGCCTGGCTGTAATTAGCTTCTTTCCCTGCTTATTCCAGCCTTCCCAACCTGGGCTCCTCGAGATGCATTGGACTACAACTCCCATCATCTCCCAAGCCAGCATGTTGGCTGGAGAATAGTAGGAGTTGTAGTATGACGTGTCTGCAGTGTGCCAAGTTGGGGAAGGTTGCTCGCTTCTAGCGTTTTCCCTCTCCCTGCTTTTTTTTTTATCCTTATGACAACCCTGTATGGTATGTTAGACAGAGGGAAAGGCACTTGCCTTCGGTCCCCCAGTGGGGATTTGAACCTGGGTCTCCTTATCTCTGGTCAGACAGGCTTGACCCAATGCGTGCCACAGGATAGTGTTGGAGTTGGGGCAGGACTTTGCCTCAGTTGCTCAGCTGCCTGAACTCTCTGTAGTTTTACTTAATTTTATTTATAGCTTGGCTTTTAAAACTGAGAATAAAATAAAACCTTTGCTGAAGGAAGCTTACAAGGTTTAAATAATTTATAGGCATGAAGAGGGGGAAAAAGACAACGGTAAACCTAAAATAAGGTTTTGCTAGGGAAGAAAATCTGTCAGGGATGCTTTAGGGTGGATTCCTGCATTGAGCAGGAGGTTGGACTCGATGGCCTTGTAGGCCCCTTCCAACTCTGCTATTCTATGATTCTATTATGCCTTGGGTGAATAAGTATTGTATTTTTGATGTTATTTTATTGTTTGCCTTGGGGGGTGTTGCTGTAGATTATTATTATTTTGCCTTTTGTGAGTGTGGGATAGATTTATCCCCCCCCCCAGTTAAATATGTGTGGAGTTTTTTTTAAAAAAAATTGTCTTGGGGAGGGTGTGGAGCTTTTTCCATGCTGGGTGAGTGTGTAGGGGTGCGTGGATTTTAATTTTTATTGCCTTTGATGAGCATATGTGAGGTGTGTATTGCTGTTATTTTACCTTGAGTGTGTGTGTGAATGAATTTTTATTTTTGACTTAAGGCTCATCTACACCAAGCAGGATTTGATATGTACCATATACTGCTTTCATAACCGCTTTTATAATGTAATATCCTGCTTGGTATAGATGTGTCACGGGCCCCAACAGTTGTCAGTGCACTTCAGTACCACTATAAAGCAGTAGTGTGGCTCCTGCCTTTTATACACCACTTCCATACCACTTTCATAGTGTTATATCCTGCTTGGTCAAAGCCCTATGTCTTTGAGATTATGTTTGTTTTACAGTATGGCTTTCTTTTTATTGTACTAGATTTTTCTGCTTCATTTGTTAATAATGCTCCTTCAGTTGCTGGTGATGATGATAATGGATGCTGATTCTAATATTAATAATGCTCCTTCTCTTGCCGGTGATGATTGCTGGTTGTGGTTGTTTATTATGTTATAAAAATAAAGAAATGGGTATAAGTGTTAATTCTTTTTTTAGTATTTAGTATATTATTATAGTAGTTGTGTGCCTTTGGCACTCATTGGTTGCTATCATTTACTTTTTGTGAACCACCCAGAGAGCTTCGGCTATTGGGCAGTATAAAAAAGTAATAAATAAATAAACATGACCGAGGCCACGCCCCCTTGGGGGCCAGACATGTTGAGTTGGCTCCGCCTTGGGGTGGGCACATTGGGGTGGCCACGCCTCCTGAGGGCAGCCATTTTGTCCTCCTTTTTGGTTTCCAAAATATGGTCACCTAAACTAGATAGAACAGTGAGTTTGAGAGGCTGAACTCTGAATATGCTCAAAGGTACCCCTGTGATGATGTCCCCCTTGGGTCTCCTTTATCCCGCTCTATACTCAAAGGATCCTGTGGCATCACCAGCCTTTGTGACATCTGCTTAAACCTCTCCTTCACTGTCCCCACCCTATTCTTCATATTCAAAAAGAATGAGGGAGCTATATACCTTCTGTTTATTATTAATTTGTGTGTGAGTGTGTTTTGTTCAACTGAAGTAACACAAATGACTGAGCAGACGTGGTTGATATAACAAAATAAGAATGTAGTTAATTCATAAAGTAAGCAATTTTAAAAGACACTTTAAGTTTGTTTTTTAAGTTGTACAAATAATTCTACCTACCTCCACCTCCCAGGGAATACTAACCACCTCCAAATCCTATAACCCCAGTTTAAGGCCATGTATTTATTATACATAAGATGGTAAAGCAATGTATTTGTGTGTTCAATAAAAGCTCTGAAATTAATGGTTCATTTACTCCTAGCCTAACCTAATTCCTCCCTCTCCATGTATCATAAAACAACAAATAGATTGTCCCTGTGTTGTCCCCGAAATGTTACCTCGTTACCCCGGCGTGTAGCTTTCCAATCAAACACACGAGGCTGGAGGATTTAACTTAATTGTTTACTTCTAATGCTCCAGTATGGGGTGCTCTCCAGCAAGGTATGCAAATCAGAGGCACCCAGAACAACGGAATCTCACATGCTCTGATTACAAAAAGGGTGTTAGTCTCTTTCTAGCCCTTTATTGGTCAGTTCTGGATTAGCAAATTAGGCTACATTCAATAACAAGTTAAGGTGCATAATTTCATGAGTCATAGGTTACATTCGAAGCCTCATTGGTTACAGTCCACCATTGAGGAATGCACGTTCGACATGTAGCCACCTGTAGCCAACCCTAGCAGAGGGTTGGTCCTTAATCCTTTACCTGGCTCATTACATTCTTACACAAGATGCAATTCCCTCTGCAGACAACACCTTCAGCCTCTAGCAGTAAACCTCAACTGTTTTAACTAACTCCATGCTCTCCACCAGTCATATGCCAGCACACCAACATTCCTTTCACTCTTTGTGCCCTCTCCTGATTTAACTAACTTGCCATATTAACACCACACCAAGGACATAAACAACGTTACTATAAATATACTAACCTTTTGTTACATACTCACATTACATAGTTAAATATCACAACAGAGCTGTGTGTACTTTACACTAAAAAAAAACTCCCGCCCCCTCAAAAAATCTAAATTCTACATGCAGGGTAAATTATCCAGTTTGAGGGCAAATGTTACATAAATCCATATTTGGCAAAAAATTGTTTTGTCTATGCAGGGAAAAGAGTTATGCAGGCCATTCAAGCCCTACTCCCAACCTTTAGAAGTCTCATTCAGCTATCCTCAACAGTTTCAGAGTTTGTATTAGGCATTGGCCATATACTTTTAAACATATCCTCACAACTAAAACAACTAGAAACTTTTTTTTAACAAGTAAAAAGTCAGATTCTCAGAAAGATTATTTCTATGAACCTGTAACTTTCCTGTTTTCCTGCACGCTTGTTCCATGCATTTGTCCCTGTTCATATTATACTGAAAAAATAAACTATTAGCAATCACATGTTAATTTAGAATGCAAGAATTGTTTTAATGTCCCATCAACACTTTGTGTTGTAATAATATGGCGCTATGATCATTTCTATTTCCTAAAGTTAAGTTGTCCCTTCAATTGAATAGTTTATCTGTTTTCTTTGATTTTATGAAACCTAAAGAGTTACCCTTAAACGAACAATATAAACATTAATTGTAGAAGTTGCTGCCAGAATGTTTACAATTTCTGTTGTCCCTAACTATAAATGGTACCAGCCATTTCACCTGATAATTTGATGTTATTTTCAATAAATGTTTGATGAAACATCTTTCAAGTAATAAAAGAAATGTTTTAAACCCCAATTCTTAACACATTCAGCCACTTCCAATTACCCTTTCAGTTATAGGAGTTCTGATGTACTCATAGAACATGGCTTGCACACAAGGGTTTCTCAATTCATTTTAGAGCATAGCACTCTGTGTAACCATCTGTATATGTAAGCTTCTCAGCACTGATGCGAATGGGAAATAATTTACTTGGAAGCTTCATGTACTTACCTTAATTTATTTGGAGATTTGAATGTGGATTCTTGCTTGTTCATAACTCCCATTCATTTATATAGAACCTACAATGATTTGTTCAGGATCTAAATACATTCTTTATGCAACTTCCACGTGGAAAGAAATTCTACCTACTAATGAAAATACATTGAAAACTATTGCTGCATTACATGATTTTGACAAGGTTATTTCAAAGAATAGTATGAGATTGGTAAGTTTACATCTTCTAAGTTAATAATTCACAAATACATTTTATGCAAGAAAGTCCTTAGCTAGGAATATTTTCCCCCAGTTATTGTGAACAATATACATAGAACAGGCTTGCAGAACTTGTGAGCTATAAAATCAAGTGTACCCCATCAACCATATATTATGATCTTCCAGTTGCCTGATCTCTTCTCCTGTTCCCACCCACATTTTCACTTCAAGGAAGGCAGCAAAAACAGGTTTAAGGAGGCTCAGGGTGGGCTCTCATACATAGCTGGTGGTCTGTGTTTGGCTTTGTGAGTCATGAGACTCGTAGACCTAATACAAAATGTTTGATGACATAAATTCAAAATTAGACACAATCAAGGTCAAGGTCAGCAACAAGAAAACACAATTGAATGGTACTTTTGGTATTTGAGTACTTGATAGATAGAAGGAAAGTTTTCTGTGAAGTTTCTTTGAGCTTAGCCTCCTTAAAAGACAATTTTCAAGTTTCAAAACTGCTTCTCGGAGCTTAGGTTTTCTTAAAAGTTATTTTCTGTTTTGCCCAGAGGCTTAGTTCTGCTTGGACAAGTATTAGCAGTGGAACCATTTTTTAAAGTTAGCCTCTTAAATATGCCTGATGGGACCCATTTCAACAGGAACACAGAAGTAGGATTGTTGGGTGGAGGGAATGCTCAGTCCATTGAAGAGGAACCTCTTACGACATGTGGTTCTACCACAATCTTCAGTGTTTGGGCAGAAATGATTTTCTTTTAATAAAAGGAAGCCTGACTGGACTCATTGGTCACTACCCAACAAAGAATTAGACCAGATCTACATGTTACCCTGTTCATGTGAAGGGTAACAGCTTTGTCTATTTAGAACCCCAAAGGGTTCTGCTCTAAAACTATCTCTTTGGGCAAGGAAGGCTAGAAAGACTGAAAATGCTAGTTCACCTTGCATCATTTTCTGCCCTTCCAGGAATGAGAAATCTTTGGAATGCCAAACTCACAGGAGTAATAACCTGCCAGGGGGGGGGAAAGTTCATGTTTTTAAGACTGGTCTAGACTTTATTTGTTTATCCTGGGGTGTTTTTTTTTTTTAATGTTCTACTATCATCTTTCAAGCTGCCAATCTTCCCTTCAAGTTTGAAGTGAAGAGAAACAGAGAAGATTAGTAGTTTGAGTGTTAAAATGGGCCAAATAATAAATTAAATAGCCTGGTCAGCAGTCCACAGCCCTATCAATAAAAATGTGTCTCTTCCATTAAAAATTAGATTCCACGCATTAATCAATTAAAGTTTTAGTTGCTTAACCTATCAATGATATGAATTAAAACATGAATTAAAACTTTGAGTGTTACTAGTGTGGCATACCTCTTGGAAAATTATAAGAATTTATTTCTCTCATTTCAACCTGATAGAAATTTCCATGTGAGCTCAAAAAAAAGGTGATCCTGTACTTTCCAAAATGTAATTTATTGAGCAATGGAAAAGGAATAAGTTCATAGTTTTGAAAATTTTCTATACTGTAGTGTTGATGGAAACTTTAGTAGAAACTTTTCTTACTCTGTGTTTGATCCCATAACCTGCTGACATTTACCAGCAACTCTATAATATCATCAGATCACAGAACTGCTTTAGTTTAGTTGCACTAAGGTTGAGGTCTGCAGACTTATACTCCAGAGTATTTCCACTCACTTCAGTGGCATTACTCCAGAGTAAGCAGCTTAGGAATTACAGTCAGATACTGACACATTATTTGAGAAGCTGCATTTAGCAGGCTAAGCACTTTAGCTCACAAACTCACAGAGCTTATTGATTTTTTTTCCCTTCCTTTTTTTTCCGGAGGAAAATAAACTTTCCAATTCTAGTTTATTTTTAGAGGTTAATCCATTGCAAGTTGCTTTATTTTCCTTCCTCTTCCCCTCCACGCCAGACTAAATCTCATGCCTTGCATACATTCACTTAAACACAGTTTAATGAACAATTGGGTAAGGGTAGGTCCCTTTCTACTAGTAAGTAAAGCAAGTGCATGCATGCATGCATCCATCCATGCACACACACACACACACACACACACAGAGAGAGAGAGAGAGAGAGAGAGAGAGAGAGAGAGAGAGAGAGAGAGAGAGCACCTACAAGAACAGGATGCTCCATTCCTTAAATGAAGAAGTCAGAGTCATACAACCAAGTAATAACCCCCACCTACCAGGGAGAAGAAGGACAAATGGCAGAGCTGGGGGTGTGAAAAATCAAGGAGGAGTTAAATTGGAATCTGGATTTTATTGGCTTTTCAGAACCTCAAGTTTCTTAACTGACAGGTGATGGTTTGAACTGGCCAAATACTAGCTTGGAGACAGCTCTGCACACATCTCCCAGTGTGCAGGGAATGTGGAGCATGTGCGGCCCAAACTATATGTTACACCCAAATGCGTAACAATAACCTCATAGTCCTCCTTTGACTGGAAAAGGTATTTTACGAAGGAGTTAATGGGGTAAGAGATATACCATAGATGCTTAACCACCTCAAATTGCCCACTGCCAGCAGTAGGGATGTGCTCCGCTTCTAATCGGACCGGCGAATTAGAAGCGGAGCGGGGTGAAGAGGATTGGGGGGCCGGTGGAGCATTGCGAAGAGGATCGAGGTAAAGGCGGATCCTTCGCCTCGATCCAGAGCTCCGCAAGAAAGGTAAGTGGGGTTTAAAGGGCCCTGCCGCTGTCGCTGTCGCCCATGCGGCGACAGTGGCAGGGCCCGGTAAAAAAAACCTTCCTTCTCTCCCTTACCTGCGTCTGTCCACGGTCCCTCGGCTTCTTCAATTGAGCCCATGGCTCAACCAAGAAGTCTAGGCCACACTTGCGGACCAGACTTCCTGGTTGAGCCACGGGCTCAATTGAAGAAGCCGAGGGACCGCGGATGGAGGCAGGTAAGGCCCCCCTCCCCCTTGGTCCCTTACCGGACTCTGCCGCCATCACTACACAGGTGGTGGCAGGGCCCGGTATACCCCCCTCCCTCCTCTCCCTTACCTGCGTCCGTCCGCGGTCCCTCGGCTTCTTCAATTGAGCCCGCGGCTCAACCAGTAAGTCTAGGCTGCACTTGCGGCTCAGACTTCCTGATTGAGCCACGGGCTCAATTGAAGAAGCCAAGGGACCACGGACGGACGCAGGTAAGGCCCCCCTCCCCCTTGGTCCCTTACCAGGCTCTGCAGGTAAGGGAGAGGAGGGAGGGAGGCCTTACCTGGCACCACTCCCCTCCACTGCGGAGCTCCGATTCGGAGCCGGAGCTCCGAGGCGAAGAGGAGCAGACTATGGGTGGCGCGGCGCGGAGTGGAGCGGGCCTGATCCGAAATTTTTGGATCGGCCCGTGGGGCAGATTGGGGGGTCCGTGCACACCCCTAGCCAGCAGTATCTTCTTATTTGAAAACTGAAATGGTAGGTGAGAGAAAGGTAATGCACTCCAAAATCACACAGTGCTTCTCTGATTCCAGTCACTCACTCCTGAAGACAGAGGCATTTTTCATTTAAAACAATGCTGCCGTGTTACCATTACATGAATTTAGATGGAATGTGTGGCTTTGCTCTGAAGCTATCCAACCAGTTACATTATTGCAAATTAAGACATTGTGTGGATCAGCATTTCCCAACGTGTGCTCTCTAGATGTTTTGGACTTCAAAGCCCCAGCAAACATGGCTAATAGTCAGGAATTCTGGGAGCCAGAGTCTAAAACATCTGAATAACACCAAGTCAGGGAAGTCAGATGTACATTCTAGTATTGAGCTGGGTGCACTTGGTAGAGCAGATGCTTTGCATGCAGAAGGCCCCAGCATCTCCAGCTAGGTCTGGAAATAATCCTTCCTGAAATCTTGGAGAGCTGCTGCCAGTCAGTGGCCTGGTTCTGCAGCTAAACCATGCTGCTTAACCACAAAATGGTTAACAGAATGCATTGACCTTAATGTTTTAAATACGTTTCAGTCATGTATGGTATGTTTTTAATCAGTTTTTAATATGTATTTTAGATCATGTTTTTATACTGTTTGTTTTATACTTTGAATGGTTTTAGTTTTTGTGAACTGCCCAGGGAGCTTCAGCTATTGGGCGGTATAAAAATGCAATAAATAAATAAATAAAAATTGTGGTTAAGCAGCACGGTTTAGCATGTTGTCTGAACCAGGCCAATGTGACAATACTGGGCTAGATAGACCAAGGGTCTAGGCAGCACCCTATGTTCCTATGAAAGGATAAGACAGCCTCCCATGTTCCTTTGAAATCAGTGGGCTTAAGTGCTGTTCACTTTGTGTTAGAGTGGAACTGTTACATCCTGGTATAATAAATTATAGGTTTGACCATCATTCAGAACTGTGTTTTCCTTATTTCTCTTCATTTTGTCAGTATGATGTACTCCTCAGACTCTGAATAGTAATGCTCTTTAAAGGTATTCCAGATGCCCTCTTCTTTGTTGATCCCCTTCCACCCTTCCTGCTCATTTATAGTGAACTGAAAACACAATCAAAGCAAAAGCTACATTCTACACAGCTGAGATTGTACAAAATGGCCCAGAGGAAACAGCCAAGATGCTGAAAACAAGTGGGGAAAATGATTTTGCTCTCACTAATGAGCAGATGCTACAGCACAATGAGCAAAACAAATGAGCAAACAATGGAATCAATGAAAAAGCAAAGAGGGGGAAATCAACACAATGACTTGCGACAAAGACACAATATGGACAGGTCTGCTTCCCAGAACTGAGAGGCCTGCATCAATGGTAACATTCTTTCAAGGAGTTTCTTTAATGTGCTGCCATTGACAAATTTGGAATCTTATTATGCAATCCAGCTGCTGTTTATACAACTGTTCCTCTATGGCACATGGGGGAATGTGTCAGATGTTAGTTTCATTGAGATATCAAAACCTAGAAAGGCATGATATGCTGAGCAGCAGGCAAAAGAAAGGCATACCAAAAGCCATCGGCATAATTATAGGAACAGAAGAGATTGTTTTCTGTCAAAGATTGAAAGAAGCTTCAGTCAGAAGATGTTCTGACCCCAGCTGTCAAGTTCCATGAAAAACACACTGAAACATCAGCTTATTGCATCTGGAGCTCAGAAAGCTCAGATTGGATGCTAAAACATTTTGGATGTGACAATAAGTGAGACTGGGGTGAGTTGTGAGGAAGCACACTAGTTTTGGGCTTCTTGTTCCCTGTGCTCCATCCTTATGTCTGAAGGCAAGAGATACAAAACTTCCCCTTCAGGGAGATGGAGAAGTATGGGAAACAGAATGTACAAATCCCGTGTCTTGTCTCTGCAGCAATGGATGGGACCACCTCCCTGGATGACATGGCCAAAAGTGGTTGCTTCTACCCCAGCTAGAAGTAACAAAGAAGCTAGTGAGCACCAGGAGAAGCCAAGGAGCTCCATGAGTAACACAGCTACTGCCAAATGAATATCTTCTGAGCTCCTCCCCCACTGCTCACCCAACATGGAGGAGAGGGATGGTACTCTTAGCTGCCCCTCTCTCCAGTGGGCAGACCCAAAGGGAAGGGAAGCTCTCCAGGGTAGTGATAGGAAAGTTAGATTATGGTCTTGTCTTCAGAGGTGAAGAGATACCAGAAGCAAGGGGGATGGGTCATCCCAAGCCTGCTTACCTGGCTCTGCCCTTACCTGGCTTTGCCACCAGGTAGAGAAGCAAGCAGGCTTGGGATGTCCAAGCTGTACCAGAAGCAAGCAGGCTTGGGATGTCCCCTCCCTGATATATCAGGGAGGGGACATCCCAAGCCCTTACCTGGCTCCGCCGCCATCACCGCACAGGTGGCGGCGGCATCAGCAGGGCCTGGTAAAAAAACCCTCGCACACACAACTTACCTGGTCCGTCGCGGCCCATCGCCAGCTTCACATGAGCCCGCAGCTCAATCCGGGTTGAGCCACGAGCTCAAGTGAAGCTGGCGACGGGCCATGATGGAGGAGGTAACCCCCCCCCGCCCCCTTACCTGGCTCTGCTGCCGTCGCCACACCAGTGGTGGCAGTACCAGGTAAGGCCCCTTACCTTTTTTTGCAAAGCACCCCGATCCGCTTCTGCTTCTCCGACCCAAAGAGAAGTGGAGCACAGCCCTGGTGAAATTTCCTCTTCATCACACCAGTTAAAGCTGCAGGTGCCCTGCCCTCTTTAAATCTGGTCACTCTAATACAGCTCCTGTAGCTTTAACTGTGGTGATGAAGAGGGAATTTCACCAGGTTCTCCATATATACAAATGACACCTGCTAAAATTCCTTTTTTTATGCAACTGTTAAAAGATACAGGAGCCCTGTCCTCCTTTTCATATGGTCACCCTAAGAAAGGGAGCCTTGTGCAGGCCTCCTCCATTTCCTGGACTCCACACACCCTGCCAGGCAGTCCTATGGCTACAATGATTTGCTCTGGTGGATCAGAAAAGGGAGGAGGCCTTAACTCTGGTCTTTTACACTGGCAGATACCCTTTTATATATATAAATAAATAAAAAACAGTTATTTGTTCATCTTTCAAAATAGTTTATAAGGAAAGAATTCTTCCCCCACCCTTGTCTACTTTTCAACCATTGTATTTAAAAACTTATTTTATCCCTTTTTTATATACCCTTATAATTTTTGCTATGTTTTATGTAATTAAAAAAGAAACATTATGTTTGCAAAATAAAATTGCTTATTTTATTTTACCATGAGTTAGTTTCTACTGTTGTTACATGTCCAGTGTTCCCCCCATTTTTCCTCCAAGGTCCATTTTTGTTTTGTTTTTCTGAAAAATTGGAAAAATGGAACAGCTTTGGGTTATCAAATATTATCTTTCAGAATTTAAGACAAGATGTTTATGTATTGTTATCAAATACATACCCCCACCTCACCCTAAATGATTTCTTAAACTATGTCAAAATAAAACTTCTATAGAATAGCTAGAGATGTAAAATGCCTGGAAATAATGAAGCCATGAAGAAAAATGTAATATCTCTATAAGATTCTCAGCAGAGTTATTTCTTCCATTCCTCATTAAAATTATTGATCCAATGTATCTTTTGCTGATAGACATTTTGTGATGCTACGAGTCACGCTCAGTTTCCCAACATGTGAATAGTGGCACCATATCATGACATTGAGGGAAATGAGCATTCTTGACAGCTCGGGTTTTGTTCTACAGAGTCCTGTGTTGCTTTTCCTCTGGCTTCAGTTCTTCCTGATTCTTCTCACACGATTCAGATATTGCAAGGACTACTTGCTGAAGTTCCCTCTGGTCAGACTAAAATATGTTACGTATGACTTGGTTGATATTTTGATTTATTTTTTAAATATAGTTAATTCAGACAACAACTACAAATTTACTGAGTTCACTCTTTGCAGTTTTCAAATATAATCATTTTTTTATGAGCAAACCAACTAATAAAATTTTAGGAACGTGAAGTCTGCTTTACATTCCTGAGGTGACTTTCCTCAACCTGGCATTTTGGATTATAATGGCCAGCATTCCTGAACATTGGCCATCCTGCCTGAGGCTGATAGGAGCTGAAGTCTAAAATATTTGGAGGACATCAGGTTGGGGAAGGATGACCTACAGCAACAAAGTCTCTCTAGATCTGTAAAGAGTGCTTACAAATAAGTATTGCCTATTTTTCAATTGTTCCAAAATTTCTGTTTGTTTGGTCTTTTTTTCTAGGGAAAGAACAACAACCATAACCAGGGGCGGGGACCGGGGGTTTTCCATGGCTTCAAATTTTTCAGAAATTTTACATCTCTATACAGGACTCCTCTCTGGGACCCTGAAATCACTCGAAAGCTGTTTCTACACCTGCCTTTTCCCCCAGAGTCCTTCCTGTGCATCCAAATACCACATAGGGGATCCTGGGAGCAGGCAGGGACAATCCCTCCATTTTCCTGGAATATTCCTTAGGTGTAGAAATGGCCCAAATCTTGTGCTGTGCCTGTGCTGGCCATAGTACTAAAACTGTTTCTGTTCCATTGCCTGTTCCATCATCTGCCCACCTTCCTTTGACCTGCAAGATCTTAACTGTAGGCTAGGGGCAAATGTCCCCCACCTGGATAAAGTGCCTGAATGAGTAGCGGTGGCAGTCTGTTGACCAGGTCCAGGCACCTTGGAAGGAGAATGATTTTTGGATGCATTTCAGCTGATGTTTAGATATTGCTTTGATATGGAAACCTTTTTGGTAGAACTGTTTGGTGACCTCTGTCAGGAGAGAGATGGTGCGTGTGTGTGTCGGGGGAGATCAATACTATCCACCTAAAGCAGCAGCCTGAGCTGAGAGTCAAAGGTACTGTATTGCAGTAGTTCCACTCATTATTCCCCTATGAACAGTTTCCCAGAAGGCCATTTAAACATGAGGAGTTTCCTTGAGATTAATGCCGCTGAACTGATTTACCCCAAAGTCTATTCTCCATAAATGTCTTGTAGGGATTTTCTCTAGAGGGTCTTTTCCCAGAGGCTCTTTAACCCCTTGGTGAGATTTATTTATGGCACACTGTTAAAGATCTATTTAACTTTTATATGGCTTCAGACAGGAAACAAACATCAGCACAAACTGACAGTAGCTGTGGGATTTGCCAGTTTACCCTCACACTGCTGGATGTCTGGAGGGCAATTGCTACAGAGAGCAGTTCACATATTTTTAGATGGTGTCGTTTACTGTTTGAACTCATCTGCTGAACCATAGGCAGTGCAGGACGTGTGTAGATAATGAACAACGCCATCTGTCAGCAATTGTGAGAGGGCTGATAGGTCATGTAGAGTACATGGGCATGCAAAAGGGGTCCGTTTCATTTCCTGGCACACATCTTCAGTTAAAGAATTTCAGGGCTAGGGGAGATATTTTCTAGAAAGCTGCCAAGTGAGTCAAGACAAGCATTCCCCAACCTGGACCACAATTCCCATGTTCAGTTACCATTGTTATTGCTGTCCGGGACTGATGGGAATCCTTGTCTAAAAGGGGTAGAGGGTACCAGGTTTGGGAAGGATGGGATAGACAATTCTGGACAAGATGGATCTACAAGTCTCACATTATTGTCAGGCCCATTTGCCCATGTAAGCAGCTGTTCCTTCCCTTGACCATAGCTAGATGGGGCTTTATCCCTGGGTGATCCCCAGGACCGTTCCTGTGCATTCACATGATCCACAGTGGATCCTGGGATCAAGGAGGGATCATCCCTCCCATGCCCTGGGATTTTGCCCTCACCTTTGGCCCCAGTTTTTCCACGGTCCTGGGCTGAGCCCAAGACTGTGGAACGTGTGGCTGGGTGCCACTTGTTGACCCGGCTCTGTGCGCTTCCTCACAAGGAGCCGGGAGCCCCGCACAGGGTGCGGCGCTCCTCAGGAGCACTGCACCCATTGGGGGTAGGGTGTGGGGAGTGGGGAAAGAAATTTAAATTAAAAAATACTTACCATTTGCGCACAAGCATTTGTGCATTGCTGCCCCTTTAAGTTGTTTTAAAAATGGCGGGCACAAAAACTCTCCTTCTGAGGTCATTGTGCATTGCATGTAAACAGAGGAGTGATCTCGTGATAAACACAATGTGAGATCTTCCCTCCTCCATCATGGGATAACCTGTAGGCCTCAGCCGATGGTAAAATCTATATGAAAGGCAGATTTGGGAAATTAGCATCACCAGCTTCCAGGGATAGCTTTAAAATATCTACAAGTCTCAATTTCTAGTTATCCAAATAAATCCACCTTGGGGGCAAAGAAGGGTGAGAAGATTCACAAAATAGGCAGGATGTTGATATGCAGCAGTTGCATTTCTTTCCCTCAAGAGGATTTTTTGTTGTTCTTGGTGTCTGTTTTTAATTAGTAGAAAGCCTAATTAAAAACAGTGCCTCTTCCACACAATGACTTGCAAAGATTGGCTAAGAATGAGAAAGAAGCAGCAGTACTCCTACAAATCGTTCAAAGGTGAGGCCCAGATGCAATGCTGGAATCTATTTGTGATTCAGTGATATGACAAGTGGGACCTGCAACAAAACATTGTGGTGTGGAATTCTGTGTTCCAGCCATCCATCCTCTTTAGGAAAGGCCATTCCATTCTTCCACCCAACAGTCAGTCAATGTGCTGGGCCACAGAGCATTCTTTCTGTCTTTATTGAGTAAGACTTGCCATCACTCCCTTCCACACACACAATTAGTGTTTCCTCCTTCTAAAGGTTGTTTGTACTTCTGCAAACATGGAGGTTACCTGAACCTGCTGATAGCTCCCATTTTGATGTTGATGGTGCCATTTTAGCAATACAAGAATCCATACTCAGAGAATAGGTGTTTTTCTCATTTCCAACTATGCCCTTTCCTTCCTAACCTGTATTTATGGCTCCAGTAGTTACATCTGGACCAGGGGATAGCACCTTTCTATCGGAATGTACTGACTTTTCAGCCTGTTTCCTTCAAGTTGGTTGTAGCTTCTGTCTGGTTCTCCCAATGATGCCATGGAAGCTCCTTTTGTATTGATAGTTCACATGGCCAATGTGGGTTGAGTTACATGTTAGTTATATGCTGAAGCAATCACTTGACTGAACAAATACCAAACACTGGTAGGATTTACTCACCCAACATTCTGAGCTTGTAAGCTGATCACATAAATTGACCATCAATAATGCATGTATCATTATCATCATCATCATCAATAATAATAATAATACAATTTATATCCTGCCTATATACAAAACATATATAGTATTTTGTATATGAATTCTTATTGAATGCATACTCAATATGAATATTGGAGCTCCATCTATCAGAGAGCTCCAGCTATTGGGCGGTATAGAAATGTAATAAATAAATAAATAAATAAATAAATAAATATCTGATGTGCGTTTTATTGTACCTATTGTCATGTCTAACCCTACTGCCCCTGTTTTGGGAGAAGGTGTTTCAGGTTATCAATCCGAATCAGATTCGGAACTAGAGGACAAGACACCAGACACCAGCCAGCCTGTACCAATGGGGGAGAAAGCTCTCAAGGGCGATTCAACAGCTGAGAGTCAGCCCTCTCCAGAGCTTATCTCCTCAAAGCCAAATACTACACACTCAGTGGGAAGTGAGCTTTCCTCTGGAGGAGAGTGCCCCGATAAGCTAGCGATGCTAGGGTTCACCGGAAGCTAAAATGTATGGAGTGGAAGGAAGGCATGAGAAAGTCGGTCCAACTAGGATTGTGCCAGAACCTGCCTCTGCACCAGGCTCTCTGAAGTTACGGGCATTTGGGAGAAAGTTTCCTGTTCTCCTTGATTAGACAATTGTCTCACTTAGTTTGCATAGGTTTGCCTAGGGAGAAGTTTCCAAGAGATTAGACTCATTTCAAGTAGAAGAGTTGTTTGTTGATTAATAAAAGCTTTGTGGATTACCCAGCAGGCCTTGTCGTTTGCCTCCCATCGAAAGCAGGAGTTTTCTGAGAAACACAACACTTACTACTGGGCATTCATGGATTTTCTCATGTCCCTCTCACAATGTTGTCTACCTTCCATGCACTTCCCACCCCTTCTAGCCTTCTTCGCACCACAAAAAAATACCCCAGTAAGTCTGACTTATTTTTAAAGATGGAAGTTGCAACTATCTCCTGCTGTGTGCAGAAGCAGCAGTGGGCTCAAACTGAATGGGCCATGTGCAAGTTGTTTACTTCCTCTTTCAAGGAAGTAATGAGAGACAAGCACGTGGGTGGAGAAGCAACAGTAAGCAAACACAATTTCCCCCTGTGTGATGATGCTCTTGAAGTATGCAGTATGCTGTACAAACAATACAAACCTGCTAATACCCACAAAGCATTTGGGCCTTCCTTTTGTTATCAAACTGTGCTAAAAAAATGAAGGCTAAGTGATCAGCACAACAAAATGCTTAAAAAGGAAAAGGAATTCCAAGCATTCAATTATTATTGAGACTGTTTTATTGTTATTGGCATTCTGTCACTGCTCATGGGATAATGATTGTAGGTTGGGAAGAGAGTGGCATAAAGTCTATGAGCTTCCCGTGACAAACATTGCTTCAATTAGCAATATGGCAAATGACACCTACAGCTTTGATGACAGGAAGGTTACCTACAGCAACTTGTTGGTATTGGAACACAAAGAGAAAGAACAAATAGATTATAGACACACACCAGCAGGCATAAAGTAGGGTGGGAGGAGAGATACCATTGATCTGCTTTTTAACTTCAAGAATTGTATTGGTCCCCAAAAGTGGGGTGCTGATGTGACAGTTTCTTAGGGATGTGCTCCGCTTCTAATTAGACCGGCGAATTAGAAGCGGAGCGGGGGGCTTCGCCTGCCCTTAAGGCAGAGGCGAAAAGGATTGGGGGGCCAGCGGAGCATGGTGAAGAGGATCGAGGTAAAGGCGGATCCTTCGCCGCGATCCGGAGCTCCGCCGGAAAGGTAAGTGGGGTTTACCAGGCCCTGCCGCTGTCGCTGTCGCCCATGCGGCGACAGCGGCAGGGCCCGGTAACCCCCCCGCCCTCCTCTCCCTTACCTGCCTCCGTCCGTGGTCCGTCGGCGTCTTCAATTGAGCCTGCGGTTCAACCAGGAAGTCTGGGCCAGACTTCCTGGTTGAACCGCGGGCTCAATTGAAGACGCCGATGGACCGCGGACGGAGGCAGGTAAGGCCCCCCTCCCCCTTGGTCCCTTACCGGGCTCTGCCGCCGTCGCTGCACAGGCGGCGATGGCAGCAGGGCCTGGTAAACCTCCCGCCCTCCTCTCCCGGCCTTACCTGGCGCCACTCCCCTCCACTGTGGAGCTCCGATTCGGAGCCGGAGCTCCGCGGCGAAGAGGAGCGGAGTATGGGCGGAGCGGCGCGGAGCAGAGCGGGCCGACCTGAAATTTTCGGATCGGCCCGCAGGGCGGAGCGGGGGGTCCGTGCACACCCCTAGTTTCTATGTAGGCATAAGACGGACAAGTTAGAAAGCCATGCACTCTTAGGCTGTGTCTACATCAGCCCGATAGTCTGGGCTGGTCACAGCTGAGTCCCTGTGCATCTAGATGATGCACAGGGACTCCTGGGGGCAGCCCCCCCCGGTTTTTTCAGGGATACCCCCCCAGGAAAACCTGATACTTTCCGTGGTCTCGGGATTGTGCCAAGACCACAGGTGGTGTGGGCACCCACCTGGCTTCTTCCCTCCTCCCCTCAAGTAGCAGAGGTCAGCAAAGGGAAGGAGCCAGGCTGTGGGCAGTCCAGGGATATTGGGGGTGGGGTGGGGAGCAGGGTCAGGACTTTCTTAAAAAAAACCTTACCTTTTACTGGAGTGCAAGTGCACTCTGGCTCCTTTTCCTTTTTTAAAAATGGAGGGTGCAACACACATGACATCCCTCCTCGCATCCAGGACATCGTGCTTCCATTTAGACACCATTGGATGGTCTCAGAAGCAGGTGAGTCCAGGATCACTCCCCTCCCTCCTTCTACACTGTATGGTGTAGGGTCTTAGATGTAATCCCTGTTAATGCAGTGAAAGTCAATATGAATGTAAGAGCTCACTGGATCAAGTGAATATGAATGTAAGACCTCACCGGATCAGACCAAAGACCATCTTTCATGGAGGGCAACATCCTGTTTCCATGAGTGGAAGGAACAAGAGGCAAAATAGTGGATCCCACTCCTTTTGCAGTTTCCTACCTGTGACCTTCACTGCCACCAGGTAGAAATGTTGTGATGCCCCCCACCTGGCCTTGGCTACCTCTATCAAACTAGCTTTAAAGTAGGGCTGTGCACGGACCCCCCCCATCTGCTTCGGATCCCGATCCGCAACTTCTGGATCAGGTCCTCTCTGCGCTGCTCCGCCAGTGGTCCGCTTTGCTTCGCTGCGGAGCTCCGGATCCAAAACGGAGCTCCGCAGTGGCAGCGGCGCCAGGTAAGGCCCTCCTCCCTCCTCCCCTCTTACCTGTGTCCATCTGCAGTCCAGCTGCTGCTTCAACTGAGCCCGAGGACTCAAACAGGAAGACCAGGCCACAGCACAGCCCTACTTTAAAGCTTTCTGGTCCCTAGTATCTACTTTAAGTAATGTTGGCTATTAGACATGGGGTAGGTAACCCCAAAACTGCCTTCAGTACCTTGTTTTGTAGAAAAGTGGAGTATAAATCAAAGAAATAAATAAGCGTCAGATAACAATGTTTAAAAGATATCCAACCAATATCAAGCTTGACAAATTCTCCCTTCCCTAACCATCACTACTGCCTCCCACTCACAAACACGTAGTTAATTAGGGTTTAGCCCTGTTTAGCCATTTCATGCAATACCCATTGTGTGAGAGAGGAGAAGAGAGATGTGCTCACAGCCCATTCCCCTCTATTGCATTCCTGAGGTCCTGACCACCACCACCCTACAGCTTTCCACAGTGAAATTTAAAACCAGTTGGGGCTGAGCATCTGCAGTGGGAAGGCTGGTTGTGCAGGATTCAGAATTGAGCAAGAGGTCACATGAGTAGTGCAGCTTCAGGGCTGTACTCTCAGGCATATAAATGAGGTGACAGGGCTAAGAAGTGTGATGGAGAACATGAGAAGGCAAACACCTGAACAAGGCTTTAGCAACTTGTTTGGGTTCTGATGAAATTCCACAATTGTTGTACCCAAGCATGATCCTCCAAATTCAATGCAAATTTTGAGCCAGAACTTTGTGGTGATTAAAGGTATGTGTAAACCTCTGAAATATGTTGTTAGTCTTTTCTGACATCTTTTAGCTTTCCTTTATGAACCCTTTAGATGGTTTGCCTGATCAAGAAGAAGAAACCCCTGAATTTGCTTTGAATTTACATTGAATTTGAATGTGGTGGCAGCTATATAAATGAGACTGCTTGACGATCAGGAAACTTTCTATAAATGCTGTAATCAGTCTAATGCTGTGTGTGTGTGTTGCATTCAGGTCTTTTTCTTCATCTTTTTTAAATGACCCCTAACCAGCTCAGTAGATATGCCAAGACTACCAACTAAATAAAAGAAAGCAGAGGAAAGGTTGGGGAGGAGACAGAGAGAGAGAGAAAGAAAAAAATGATATGCCCGAATAAAAAATAGTACAAGAGTACAGTGCAGAAAGTCATCCTATTTTTTGCTTGAGGAAACTCAACACAGTGCAACATAATGTAATCTTTAAAAGCATAATGACACAGAAGCATCTCTGAATATATACTGCATAAATGCTGACATTGACAAATTACATAATAGCCTGCAGAATATAAACAGGCATGGCAGACCTTCCAACTCCTAACATTTTTATACCCTCAGCCAAAATAATAATAATAATAATAATAATAATAATAATAATAATAATAATAATAGAACCTTCAATAATTTAATGATATAATTCCAGAAAAAGCTTGTAGTTGTTCAGTGGCAATCCTACCCCATTGCTGCATTATAAGAAGAAGAAAGTGGCAAGTCACAATAAATCTATTTCCATATGACAGACAGAAACCATTTTTCCCCACTCAAGTGCGTTTCAGAGGAGATACAAATAGTATTCAGCTGCAGATGTAAAATTAGTGAATTTTCTGTTCTTTTGGAGATTAAGTGGCTTGTCATGAGGATGGTGAGGAGTCCAAGAGAGGTGGAGTGAGCCAGGGTACCTGGGAGCCTGGTGTGTGTGTGTGTGTGTGTGTGTGTGTGCATTTGTGGGTAGGGCAGTTAGAGTAAAAGAGATTGTTGATGGATGAGATTATGCAGATGCTAGCATCCTCCTGCCATGGATCCCTCCATTTAGGTTAACGTGCACAAGATATAACCCACCCACCCACAAGCTGAAGACAGCCTCCTAATCATGTACTGTGTCCTGCTTGGCAACTCAGAGAAAGAGTTTTGTAATCCCAGCCTATCAGCAAAAGCAGGAGGTTCAAGAAGCAACTGGTATGCTGCCATACCTGCCTGGCTTGTTTTATTCAAGTTGTGCAAGCCTACTCAAGGTTACATTCAACCCTGATAGTCTTGCAGGAGCTGGAATCATGTGGAACAGAATTAGAAATGGAAGAGAATTTCATTCAGTTTGCATTTTAATACAAACTTGAGTAATTTTGCACTTTTGAACCATTATCCAATCCTACAAAATTCACACTTCTCTAAATTTTGCAATGGAGTTCTCAAAGAAAACCTATATTAGAGAAATGTGAACACAAAAGTGTATATATTAGTGGAAATTGTAAAGGAGCCTGCCACCTGCTCCTCTTCCCGGTCTGAGTCTGGCACCCAGAAATAACAGCCACACCACATAAAGTTCAAAATACTTTATTAGTTACAATATAAAAATCTGGTAGAGCTCCCATGTCCCAGGGCTGGGACAACACATAAGGGGAAAAGACACAGCACAGAAACATAAAAGGCAGGAAGGACAATACAACACCCCCACATTCATACACTCTACCCTCTCCCCCCGCTGAAAAAGCAGCCACACTTTTCCCAAGACATCCAGCCCCATACTAACTTTCCACAGACTCCACCTCTGCAGGCTAAAAGCCTCCAGGACAAACAATATTTCCCTCTCAGCCTAGGGCACCAGAATCCAAACTGCTGCAAGGAAGTGTGTAACTGATTCAGCCCAGATCTTTTATCAGCTCAGCTGCACGTACAGTATGAGATCACCCTCCAGGTGCAGAACTGGATGGCTCAAGACAATTAGTGTTCAAGGTCCTTGGCAGAGTGATCATAAGTCTGCCCAGAGACCAACTTCCCGAGAACTCTTGGTCTACAAAAAGGGGTATATCTTAGACAAAATTGCATACAAGACTGGATTACTGCAATGCACTCCTAGTGGGACTGCCCTTAAGGCTGTTCTGGAAGCTGGAGCTAGTGCAGAACACAGCAGCTTGGCGTTGGGAGCTGCTCCTTTTCAGCTTGTAACTACTTTGCTGACAGAACTGCACTGGTTGCCTATTTGCTTACAGGGCTGTTTCTAAGGTTTTGTTACTAATGTACAAAGCCCTAAACAACTAGGGACCAGGATTCCTGATAGACCGCCTTCTCCTGGTCACTGTTGTCATCAAAGGGCATGATGCTAGTGGTTCCCCATGGACCTATGGCCTGATTGGAATCCCCAAGGAAAGGAGCCATCAACATAGTGGCCCCCTATCTGTGGAACTCCCTGCCCCTGGAGGTCAGGCAGGTACTGACATGGTGTCGTTTCCAACTCCCTAAAAACAGTCTTATTCCAGGAAGCATTCAGCCAAAGTGCTTCCTTTTCCTTTTCTTTTTCTTAGCATTCAGTGTTTTTTTTAGTATACTAATGGTGTTTTAATTTCTTACTGTTTTAATTCTTATGTTCACCACTCCAGAATCTGTTTCAGATATGGAGTGATATATCAATTTTGTAAATAGATTTAAAGGTGGGGGATACAAAAATGCATATATCAGGGGAAATGCACACAAAAATGCATATGGATTTTCAGAACAAACCAAATTTAAGATAGAAAAAAAATCTCAAAGTTCAGGACGAACTGAACTTAAGACTGGAAAAAATGACATACTGAAATGGAAATGGACAGATTCATCCATCCCTAGTTGTAATCCCATTAGAACATTATTCACTGCCCCCCCCCATAATCTAATATAGAGAGGGAGACCCAGAGAGATGAAGGGAGAATCCAAGGAGGATTCCCAGATTTGGCTCAATAGCCTGGAATAAGTATGACCAGGAGGTGAAGCACATTTAAATTAGTCCATAATGAAATAATGAACAGAGTGCAGTTCACTTCTACAAGGTTGCTTTTACATCAGTGCCCTTTTGCTCCACTGAATTACTTTACCACAATTTGCTGCAAGCAGAATTAAAACACAGCTCCTTCCCCATAGCCAAGCATCCTATAATGTTTTCTCACATATAAGTCCTGGTCAGCAACAGTCTCCTCTTGGTAGTTTCAGCCCATTTTATTTCTTCCTGATGAATGTGGGGAATTAAGTCTTGAATAGCCTATTAACTGTGCATTGAATTGCCTCCCTTAATTGCCCCAGTACCAGTTCTTTGCAAGGACGAGGAGGGGGGACAAGACACTTAATTATTGATTTACAGTGCAATCTTATACATAGCTATCAGAAGTATCTGCCATTGAATTCAATGGAATTTACTCCCAGGTAAGTGTATAGGATCACAACCTTCCCATAATTTTCTTCTCGTTTTTTTAAAAAATAAAAAATGAGAAAGTGAGATAGTGTTATATTGCTATGTTGTTGTTTATTCGTTCAGTCGCTTCCGACTCTTTGTGACCTCATGGACCAGCCCACGCCAGAGCTTTCTTTCATGTATATTGCTATAAATGTGTAGAAAAAGAGAAGAAGACTTCAATCGTACACATATTTCTCCCACATCCCTAGGTACACCCAGTCTGGGACATGCCATATGGCCATTGAGGCCAGGTTGCTGGGAGCAAGCCAAGGCATCTCAGCTACACAGCTATGGAAACTACTTATAAAAGATAACCCCAACAAATATGACGCTATATCATATTCAACCTTGTTACTAACTTAAAATGGATGTCAGAATTCCATTGTGCAATCAGTCCCAATTGCGATGAGTTAAGTAAAGGTGACCTGGCATATCAAACTTAAAGGTTTCTTGCACTGAATGGTTTAAGTATGGACCTTCACCCTTTTGTAATGGTTTTATTTAAATTACCCCAACAGGGTAATGGAAAAAAACACCCAATGCATAGTAAACGGCATTGTCTATAGAGCAATGTGGAAAGGACATTGGGTTATTAATATTAATATGATGGGCTCTGAAACATTTTTCATTTTGGTTGAATAATGTGTCAAGCTTTTCAAAGTCTCAGAAGTGCCATCTGATTATGATGAATCCATTGCTCAAACTACTTAGATATTGGCATCCATGTATAAAAGGACACATAGTACTCAGTTATTGACACATTTTTCATAACAGTAATAGTAGCTTGAGAGCAGAGAGTATCCCCTGGTGTCTGTGACGAAAAAGGCAATCGCTCCTGTATGAAACACTTTATCATTGCCAATGGTGATTTGCAATTGCAAACATGTGGAAACGTTTCTGCTTTATCTTTTTTTTCCTGAAACAAAATTTAAGAAATTTCTGCTCTAGTTTTTGTTTTAGGGAACTATATACTACAGATGTATTAGATATCTTTTGTACTAGAGAGTATCTTGAAACAGGAGCAAAGCAGTACTATTATAGCTATTTTCATAATGCTCGTATGTGTATCAAGCTTGGACAGGTATCCAACCATCTTTGTTATTCAAATTGAGACAGATTATGAGTGCTGGCATGGGCTGTGTTACTTTTTTTCCCTCAGACCTTTCAGCCAGAAGGGGGCTTTTCTAAAGTTCTTACTACGGAGATGACCAAACTTATGGCACTAGTATGAGAAAAATCAACAACCTCATTCATATCGGATTGGAAACCTCTGATAGAATATATGCAAGAGTTTCAAAAGAATGATGTATATGTCTGCGGTTTTTACATATAATCTGTGGTCTTAATACACAACACTGGGCTGGCTAAAGTGAAGTAATAGATAGCCCACACGTCTGACATGAAGAATGCCTTAAATGCCTTACATGTTTTGCATGTGTTTTTATTAGTTGTATTATATTGTTAGTTAAGTGTTCTGTTCTGTTCTGTTTCTTTCTCTGCTTGTCTTTTTCCTCCCTCTTCCTTTGTAGAAAACAATAAAATTGTTAAAAATAAATAAATAAAACTTATTTTGTGTTTGTAGCAGTGTGGTTGTATTTTAGTGTGACAGATATTTCTTGGAAATGGCCATGTGACTACACCAGGGCACATCATGTGAGGTGGTCACTTAGGCATTCCAGGAAGTGCTGCCAGGCTTGAATGCTACCCTTGAATGCTACCTACAAGTGCACACACAAATGGTGTTTCAAGGAAAAGAGTGTTAGGAAGCGAGAGATGCAGCCTGAGGTGGATGGCTGGCAAGAAAGGAGGAGGAGATCTATGTATTTGTTCTAGTTCCTATATATAACGAAAACTCGGAATAATTGAGAACTTTCATCTGAGATCTTATCTGACAACAATGGAGAACCCAGAATAATGGTGATCTTTCACCTGAGATGTCATCTGACAGAAGAATGGAGAACTTAGAATAATGGGGATCTTTCACCTGAGATTTCTTCTGACAGAAGAATGCAGAATTTAGAATTATGGAGAACTTTCATCTGAGATGTCATCTGACAGAAGAATGGGGGAACTCAGAATAATGGAGAAGTTTCACCTGAGAACTTCCATATGACAGAAGAATTCTGAACTTGACTAGCAAGTTAGTGTATCTGTTGGGGTAAGTTCTTCTTGACTTGGGACAGAAGCCAGGATATATTGAGATTTGGACATTTCTGGAGCTCCTCATATGACATGAACCCCCAAGTTCTTGTCCACCATAGTTCAATTTAGCCTGACAACTAGCCACTGTTCACATAACTGTCATCTAGGAACTATCAGGAATGGGTTTTGTCAAGGCGTTAGTCCTGGTTGTCATCAATTAATCTCACTTTTGCTTGCCATATTCCTGGGTTGAATAATGGAGTCTGGATGGATGAACCTTTCAGTTTCATTTTTTTTTAATCTCAAGTTTTTTTCTTTCCCAAATATGAAGAAATTTGTAAATTCTTGTAAATCAGCCTTCCTCAACCTGGGGCGCTCCAGATGTGTTGGACTGCATCTCCCAGAATGCCCCAGCCGGCTGGGGCATTCTGGGAGTTGTAGTCCAACACATCTGGAGCGCCCCAGGTTGAGGAAGGCTGTTGTAAATTCTTATCAAAACCAAACTGAAATGATTTTTTACTTATCCCAAGTCCCTGATTCCACCCAGCAAGTCAGTAATTTTCAAATCAGAAGATGGCAGCCTTAACCCCAATCTTTTCAGCCTTTTCATATGTTTGTGCATTATTAAACATAATGCACAACACAACTTTAACTGTTTATTGCTGTGCCTATAGTCCTAACATAGTCCTAATATAGTATCTTTTTGCCTCTGTGTAACTTTCAGGTAGTTATTAAATTCAACTTTCCTGGAATCTGAGAAAAAAACAATATATTGCCCCACATACAAGCAAAACAAAAGAGCCCATGCTTCTCATTTGTTGATGTGTCTGTATATTTTAAAAATGTCTTTACTTTTGTGCCAGCTACAAATGAGAATGTTAGAGCTTATGAGTCAGATTACATGTTTTTGAATCTGAATTTAGAATGCTTGCTAATGTTGTAATTAGCATTTGTTTCTTGCCGTTTGAATACAGAGATTGTCATATCCAATCAGTCCAATGGTCTATCTAGCTGAGTACCCAGATATTTCACATGAAGTGTAAGAAACCTCACGGTGGGCAATCGTGCAGAAACCTGTCCATGAGAGAGTTGTATTCCATCTGGTATGAGCTGGTTTCTGCTCAGAAGCTGAGGATTTCTACCCATGAACTGTATCAATAATGGCTTTAATGTGATGCTTCAGATAAATGTGGGTTTCAGGTTCTCCATATAAAATGTTTGCCTGATATATTTTCTTGCTATAAAGATTTGTTTGAAGCTCTCAGAATTAGTGTGGTGCCCAATTTTTTCCCCTATATGTTTTTGGACCATTCTCGTTCAATTTGATAGAAAAGAAAAGAATAAATTTCAGACAAATTCTCATGTGTTTGGTTCAGGGTTCTTGTGCTTACCTTTCTTATGAGATGGCTGAGGAGTGTGCACAAGTGTCCTATCTTTCATTGTACAGTCTTCTCTCTGACAGCCTGTAGCCTCCGTGGCTTCCTTCACTTCCTGCCCAGGGGAAGACATCATGAATTCATTCCTCCCATATGGCCTTTTCAGATGAGGGAGTACAGGCCACCTAGGAGATTGTGGAGCAGTGGTGAGATATATAACAGAAAGAAAAATCCAAATACTAACTTCAGCCACCTCACAATGACTAGGTAAGGTAGCACACACACACACATTCAAAATAAATTTTAAAATGCCCTGGGAATGAGGCAGGCAAATGGAAGCTTCTTTCAAGGGAGGGGGGAATAAAACTTGCAGGAAATTGGAGGACAGATCTTGCTACAGTGTTAGCTCACTCTTTCTCTCTGGAGGTGAATGCAATACACACACACAGAAACACACACACTTCACACCTGCCTCAGAGCTTTCAGGGAAGGAGCGGTGTTGCCAGCACCAGCATTAGGGAAAAGATGTATCCACAATCACCCCTCAGAAATGTAAGGTTTCGGAGACCCTATAAAAAGTGCTGAACCCTGAAGAATGACAACTTTCTGAGCCACAATTTCTCAGACTACATGCTTATCAGAAAAGTCCTGAGATTTTTCTTTTCTTACTTTCTGGAAATAAAAGGGCACTTTGCAGAATTTTCTTCCAATTTTCTTCACCATAACCCCCTGTCATGCCCTGTTATGATGGTAGGTATATTGGGTATTGTGGAGGATGCAAAATGGGGGTCAAGCTGTAGCAGTGTTGACACTGGTGTCTCTTGTAGAGGCAGTGCAGAAAAAAACAAAAACCCACAGAAACCAAATTTGTCATGATAGTGGTCGAACATGTTATTTTGTAGTTTTATTCTTGGTTAAGCATGTCCAAAAGAGTGTGTGCTGCAGTTTCAGATAAACTATGCAAGGAGATAGTTATCAGAAATAAGAGTTTAGAATTGCAATGCATGCAACTTATTACACTTGGATATAAGATGAATCCAAGCTTCAGTGTCCCCTCTAAGTCCAGAGGAAGAGGATCCTGGTCAAAAGACCGAAAGGAAGCAGGGCTCTATGGAGATTAAGGTGTCACCAATATATGAGACTGTAGAACTAAAACAGAGCATAAATCCTCCATTATTTTTGCTACCCCATTCAATGGCAATGAAAATGGGGGGGGGGGGGCTTGGCAATTTTCAGTGGGGGGTAACGGGGCAACCATGCTCATGGCAGTACCTCAAGTGTCCAGAGTGTGGCACCCAATATCATCCCCCCAATTGCCAGAATGTGCCTGTAAATAATGATGCACTATCATTGCAGTGGTTCAACCCCTCCCCGGCAGGTTGAAATAACATGTGTGGGGGGGGGGAGGGTGCAGAGCCATGAAGGCTATCCACAACCACATTATGCACCATGGCCATGCACCCAACTGCTGATGCCTGCAGTAGAAATGCTTTCCCACTGTGTAAAGGACTGTGTACAAACAGGTTGTGTTCTGCACACTGATGGGGAAATGTAGAGCTTCTCCACATGATCAGGCCACATCCCTTGCTCACATGAAGAACTCTACATTCATACAACAGCTCATGTCAGTGGAGGCTGGTGGGTCCAATTTTGGTGGAGCTGTGTAGCGATTCTGGGTTTCAGTCAGAACCAGCCACAACTCCAAAGGAGCTATCCAGGGTGCTGAGCCCTATCCCGAAAAAGGGTTCAGCACCTCCATGTTGGAAGTAACTCTACTCAAGAACAAGCAGAGTTGTATTAGACGCTTCTCTCAGTAGAAACGCAGCAAAGGCCCAATAAAGCTCAAATACTTGGTTAAGTTGAAAACAGAGCTTTTACTGACATAAAGGTTGATTAAATGAATTACAGCACACACATACTCACAACGATCACATCTGATAACAGCAGTAGCAGTAATGATAATGGTGAAGGTAAGATACACAACACAGAGCTATATATATAGTGCAAAAACTGTACCGTCATCCCAGCCACTAATTGACTAAACATCCCATGCCACCAATAATTCAATAATTACATTGTCTAGATGGTGGCCTTGACATTTAAAAGTATTTCTTCATGTTTCTTCATGTCTTCTGCCAATGGGCATGGTAAAACTCAGGAATAAAGTAAAACTGATCCATTCCAGGATCCAACACTCCACTGGCTGCTATTAGCTACCAAGCGACATACAAGGTTATGTTATCATATAAATCCCTAAACAACTTAAAACCAGAATACCTTCCCTTTTATATACCCAAGCAGCATTTAAGTTCTTCAGAGGAGAGCTTGCTTTCCATTCTAAAACAAATGGAATGTTACCCTGAAGAACCTTGATGGGCCTACTCTGTAGTGGCACCCACCCTCTGGAAAACCCTTCCTTGTACAGTTTGGGAGGCGGAAAATGTATCATCTTTTAAACACCTCCTGAAAACACACCTTTTCATGCAGGTTTCCCCTAGGCAGTACGTGCTGCTGGATTTGACTTTGGTTCCAAGTAGTACTTTTTAAGTTTTAAAAGTTTTATATTGTGTCTTGTCATGTTGTATTTTATGGTTTTAATTGTGAACTGCCCAGAGAGCCTCAGCTATCGGGCAGTATAGAAATGTAATAAATAAATCAATAACAGGTGGAGAAACCAGAACAGCCTAAAAATAATTTTAAAGAAAAATAAAGAAATAAATGCATTACTCATTCCGTCTGAACATGCAGTTGACAGTGGACGATGGTAATAGGGGCTGGGGTCAGTCCATGTGATCCAATGACACTCCTCATCACACACATTCTTTCCATAGGTGTGGGGTTTTTTTTTCATGTGAGCCATCCTACAGCGTCATTCCTGGGGTGGGGGCGTTCTAAAGAGGAAATAGTGACTGCTACCCACTGGGGAGAACACTGCTGCCATGAAATTATTGGCTGTAGTGAAAAGGGGAAGCTTGTGAAGAAGGTATGCTGCTGATAACCCCTTTCCACCCTGACACTCTTCCCAAATTTGAGCCAACTTTGGGGCACATTTGTTGTTTACGTGATGCAGAAGTTAAGGCATGTGCATATTTTCATATGTATTCTCCCCCCCCCCCAAAAAAAAATGTATGCATGGTTGTGCACATTTTTGAAATATACAGATTTTTCTCTCATTGATTCAATCATCTCTGTGTGGATTTTGGAGACTATGTGTTTTTCCATGCACATATTTAAAATGTATGCATTTTTTTTATACGCACACACTAATTGCATTGCAAGTTCAGAAATGTATGGGCTTTAAGTACAGATTACATTTGGGTCCATGTTCAGTTCCAGGGAGAATAAACTGGATAAATTATGATAAAAAAAATGAATTGAATTTTTTTTTTTTCATACAACCCCCATCTTATGTTCTTTCACAGTATTTTGCAGTGAAAGGAAGATAGAGACTGGTCAAAAGGTGCAGAATTTTAGAGTGGTTTACATGACTCCCATATACTCAAAGAATGTGTGATATGTGATGTGGGGCCATGTGGATTAGCCCTGCCTCAATTGGCAACACATCCAGTGGCCACACTCACCACCTTCTGCATGTTTGGCATGCATCAGAAGTGGCTGTATGCCCATATTAATGTGAGGGTGTATCCTGATTTGGCCAGCATTGAGGATCAGTACATTGAGGATTGGAGCATGCGTATGTGATTGTGTGTGTAGGACTCCTACTGATGCACATTGAACATGTGGTTGGTGGGATGTGTGACCACTAAATGCAGTCATGGTCAGGGAAGGCCTAGCGCTTGTAGGTCTATGACCCCATCTGTCATGGGAGGTGACAGAGGGACAGTTCTGTGAATGGTAAAGAGTGAGCAAACTGAGAGCAAGCCAAGAAGGTCAATGGTAACAAGGTGTAAGGAGGCTAATTTTGTACACCTGATAGAGGTGTACAAAATTATGCATGGTGTGGACAATGTGGATAGGGAGAACTTTTTTCTCCCTCTCTCAAAATACTAGAACCTGGGATCATGAAGCTGATTGGTGGGAGATTTAGGACAAATAAAAGGAAGTACTTCTTCACACAGCACATAGTAAAATTATGGAACTCACTTCCACAAGATGTAGTGATGGGCAATTTGGATGGCTTTAAAGGGGGGTTGGATAAATTCCTGGAAGTGAAGGCTATCAATGGCTACTTGCCCTGATGGTTGTGTGCTGCCTCCAGTATCTGAGGCAGTAAGCCTGTGTTCACCAGTTGCTGGGTAACATGGGTGAGAGGGTGCTGTTGCAGCATCTCCTGCTTTGTTGGTCCCTGGTTGACAGCTGGTCGGCCACTGTGTGAACAGAGTGCTGGACTAGATGGACCCTCGGTATGATCCAACATGGCACTTCTTATGTTCTTATATTCTTAAGTGAATGATAATGAGAAAAAGTTAAAGTGATTGGCTGGCACTATTTCCCCACCCCCCTCTCAAGGACATGTAAGATCTGATTCCAATTTCCCATACATATGTGGCTATGTGATAGATAAGAGCTAACAACCTACATGCCCAGATAAGGAAACATTCTGCAGAATTATTGTTTTTCTAAGGGAAAGAAAAACTCTTTGGGGAAAAATATGAATTCAAGTTTCCTGGCCTGCAATAAGCTCTTTGTCACCTTTAAAATAAAATAAAAAGATCCTGCCTTTTATTTGTGTGTATGTCTGTGTCTTATTGCAGAAACAATGTGTGCATTTTCATGTGCATTTTCCCAAATGTCCATACATTTCAGATTTACACTTTTTTTTTTTCAAAAACAGTTTTTGTTGATTTGTTTTACAAATTGCATTACAAGTTTGGAAACGTACAGACTTCAATTGAGACATTGCATTTGGTTCCAAGAGGTGAGAACTGGCTAAAATTTAGTGAAAAACTAAATTAAATAAATTTCTCATATGTAGACCTCTAGTGTATGATTGGATAGTGTCAGCTGAGAAGGGTGTATATATTAGGGGTGTGCAAAGTGTGTCTTCTCCACCTCAAAATTTAAGCCAGAGTTCTGTTGAGGTGATTGTCTGCCCTGATTTCAGAATGGCTCCCCTAACTCTGCCCCTTCGGATTACCATCGGACAACCACCCGTTTTCATATAACTGCTCTAGTCAATGGAAATTAATCAAATGCTTACAGCACCCTCATTTTTAAAGATAAATAGATGGAACTTGGTATGGTGATAGCTCTTAAGTAGGTCTGTAGACATGCCAAATTTGTAGCAGATCCCTTCAAGCCTTGATTTTTTATTTTTTTTAGGAATTTTAAAATATTCCCCCCTTAAACCATTATCTACCTTAAACACACACACACACATGTTAATCCAGCCCTGCGCATTTATGGAGGGAGCTTTTATCCTTTACTTTGCTGATGCAGAGCTCCACTGCTGCTGGTGGAAGTTTCTAACCCAGCCTTTTCCAAGCTGTTGCCCTCCCCACACTGGAAGCCCAGCCAGCCAATAGGAGTAATAGGCCTTAGCTAGAGCTAAACGTTATCTTGGGATCATCCTGGGGTCATCCCTGTTCATGTAAATGACACACAGAGGATCCTGAGAGCAGGCAAGGACGACCCCGGGACTATCCCGGGATACATCTCAGGTCTAGCTAAGGCCCTAGTTTAACTGAAATAAAGAGCCTGCCTGACTCAGGTGTAGAAGCTAACTCATTCATGATGCCAGCTATCCCAGTAGCACTTTCACTGTGGATGATTGACTTCTATGAGTCCAAGCAGAAACATGCTCCCTCTTCCCATCACGGCCAGAACCAGCAGACAGTTAGTCTTTCCCACTCCCCAGAACACTGCAATTGGAGGAGAATACAGTCACGGACAGTGCTGTGGCAATCCTAATTGGTTAGCCACAGATGTCAATATTAAAGCCACACCTCACTCCACTCAGAATCTTCCAAATATGGAGATATTCAATTCTCTCTCTTCTCTCTCTCTCTCTCTCTCTCTCTCTCTCTCTCTCTCTCTCTCTCTCACACACACACACACACACACACACACACACACACAGAGAGAGAGAGAGAGAGAGAGAGAGAGAGAGATCCGATTTGGCATATCTCCACTGTGATATTAATCAATGGGTTTGGAAGCAGCCAATCTCCACTCTGGAAGATTGAATGCTCCACCAGATAATTCTGGGGTGGAGAGCACACTCCTAGTATACATTGCTGGCTGATCAGTGTTTGAATTCTCCACATGAAGACTTGGCATATCACTCAGAAATTGTACAAAGCCAACCTGATCAGTTTACAGTTGATAAAGTCCATTGATGGTTATCCATATTGGTTAGCCAATGCCCAGACTGAATCTACCAATACTGCCAGTTCAGGGAAATTTCCCACATCTTCAGGAGAATTTGCACAATTCTTGTTATTTCTACACATTTGCTCAGGTTGTTGGAGGAATCTGTCTGGGGGTGAAGCACACTGAACTTTTATCAGCTCAGCCCCCTGGACTTCCGCTCATTTCCATTTGAGCTAACCTGCATCAAGTCAGGTCAACTCATGGGTTTTTCCAGGTTTTTAAAATTTATGTACATAGAAATGTGGGCAAATGATGGCGTGCAATTTGCATGGTTTATGCAACATCATTTGTTTCTATAAGGTTATTTTCTTCTGTAGCGTTCTGAAAAGATGTACCTACAATAAAAGAGCCAAAAGACCAAAGTGGATTTCATAGCGGCAGACAATGAAAAATTAACTAATATTTATGATTCATTGCATACAATTACTTTACTATTATTTGTTGTAATCTGTCTGGTAGGGCAAAATTGCCTGTTTCATGGCATTCCAGGAAAAGTGTTCTTTATTTCTACAGAATTAAGCTGAAGGGTTCATCAGAAACTAAACATTTCATAATGGAATGCACACGTGTGTGTGTGTGTGTGTGTGTGTGGCCATGCACACACACACACTCACACACACACAGCTTCAATATCTCATAATTTTGAAATAGCATTAGATTGCCCCTTAGCAATGCAAAATGTTAATAAAGAATAAGTCGTTATGACTCGTTTCAATTCTTCCATTGAGGAGAATGAGAACTCATTACGTGAGCCAGTTGAAGCATTCTCTGAAGCAGCGGTTGAGTTAAATTCCTGTCACCTTTCGCATGACAGCAATAACAAATAAAGGAACCAAGGATGGATTCCTAGAGATAATTGAGCAGTGTTGATCTTAGGACATTGTCTTTTCAATGAAACACTGATTGCATTGTTCATAACAAAACTACCTCTGCATGACAGAACTAATTAGTGACCATCTGAACTTACTTAGCTAAACTGGGGGTGGATGGGGAGCAATTAAAAATGCCGTCATCACTGGATCTATCATTGAACAGCTGGTTGTATTGATAAGCAATACTACATGTTAAAGCTACTTTAGGAGACAATGGAACTTAATCTGCTTGCTAAGTAGTAATTAGAAAGCAATGAGAGACTATGAAATTACTGTTATTATGATGCAAACAACTTTCAAAAGTGGTTTTTTAATATTAAAAACACGCACCATTCATCCTGAACTGGCATTTAAATATGGATGATGGTAGTGGTGGAGTGTGTAGAGGGGGAGGGTTTTTAAATTTTGGCAACAGTCAAAAAAGCATAACTCTGGCATCTAGAAAGACAGTCAAAAACAGTGACTAAAAAGCAAATTTGTGATGCAATGATTTTACTCTGAATGTTGTGCTACATTTGAAACAAGTGCAGAATTCCTTGTGGTGGGATTCCTATAGATACAGTTTCAATGTGATAATCAGGCCTTCTCACAAATCCCTCCAGAACAGGGATGGGTAGGGTGACCAAATGAAAAGGAGGACAGAGCTGCTGTATCTTTAACAGTTGCATAGAAAAGGGAATTTCAGCAGGTGTCATTTGTATATATGGGGAACCTGGTGAAATTTTCTCTTCATCATAACAGTAAAAGCTGCAGGTGCCCTGCCCTCTTTTAAATCTGGTCACTCGAGTATAGCTTCTGCACCTTTAACTGTTGTGATGAAGATGGAATTTCACCAGGTTCTCCATATATTTATTTTATTTTATTTATTTATTACATTTATATACCGCCCCACAGCTGAAGCTCTCTGGGCGGTTTACAAAGCTCTCTGGGCGGTTTACAAATGACACCTGCTGAAATTCCCTTTTCTATGCAACTGTTAAAGATACAGGAGCCCTGTCCTCCTTTTCATATGGTCACCCTAGGGATGGGGAATATGAGGCTATCCTGGCTTAGGCTGATGAGAATTGCAGGGATGTCCATCACTTGGGATTCCAGTCCTTTGGGGTCTAAACAGACTTCTGCTGCCTGACTGACTCAACTTGCTTTTGTGACAACCTTGAACTCTGGGGACTTTTTGCATTTTTTTTTTTTTTTGGAATGTCTCTATATGTGAGTGGGCTGCAATTTGCGTGAATAGAGATGTGCACAAATTGTGCCCAAAATGTGTGCAAATTTGCTTAATTTCCCCAAATTTAGGGTGACCATATGGAAAGGAGGACAGGGCTCCTGTATCTTTAACAGATGCATAGAAAAGGGAATTTCAGCAGGTGTCATTTGCATGCAGCAGCACCAGGTGAAATTCCATCTTTATCACAACAGTTAAAGCAGCAGGAGCCTAGTCAAGAGGTCTAGGGAGCATGTTTCAAAGCAGCAGATGATTGACAGGCATGTTTCAGGTCACATAGGCTAGTTTCATGATTAAGTCTGGAGCCAGCTATTAACATTTGTCCTTTGCAGACTTATGTATGGCCATACTCATGTTCTACAATACATGGGCTAAGGGAATCTTTGAACTTCTGATACAGTGTGTCACTATTGATTAGCCCAGTCCAGCATTTCCCAACCTGATGCCCTCCATATGTTGTTGGACTAGGACTCCCAATTCATATGTATATTAATTTGAACATATATATATACAAAAAAGCATGGAAATAGCACCATATACAGTGATTCAGTTATGAGCAACTAGAATGAAAGGAAGGGATAATGCTTGGTTTAAGTTCTCTGTGAGTAAACAGAAGCAGTGGCAGTGGAATTCAGATGGGGGGGACCTGTGAGCCACTAATCAGTAATCCCTCCTCTCCCCTGATCGCCTGCTTTACTTGCAAATTGCAGCTCAGCAATATCACGCCAGCTGCCACTGTGCTCTAGCTGCAGACCCAAAGGATTCCTGGCTCACAGCTTCATTTTGAGAGCTGCCGGTATGCGTGCGTGCTCATTGGTTCCCCCAAAGAGTTTGCACATCCTCAAAGTGGCCAGTGGGAGGGGAAGCTCCTCAGCTCAGGTCCCAGCATGAGCCAGTCCATTGGAGATAACTCCTCTTCCCCCAAGAAAATAACAGTGAAGAAAATTGGGAGTACAATCGGCAAAGTGGCTTTTTAGTTCCAGAAGGTTTAGGAAATGAAACATCCTTTTGAGAAATTTTAGCTCAGCTCTAGCTGTCGTTCTTCAGAGATCAGCAGCTTCCCCAAGTTGTTCCAAATGTCACATTTTCATGGGGTGATTGTGGATACATCTTGCTTCTAATGCAGGTGCTGATAATATTGGGACTTCCCTGCAAGAGAAGAGTTGGAGCTAGTCCTGTGTTAAAATCTGACCTCCGGTTTCCTGTTCTTCTCCCATGGAAGAGAGTTCCATTTTTCTGCACAGTGCCTGCTTACCCTACCCTGTACCTGTTTGCATTCTCTTCCCCTCCTTATTGTTTTACTATGATTTTATTAGATTGTAAGCCTATGCGGCAGGGCCTTGCTATTTACTGTTTTACTCTGTACAGCACCATGTACATTGATGGTGCTATATAAATAAATAAATAAATAATAATAATAATAATAATAATAATAATAATTTTGTATTGCTTTTGCTTTTCCACCTTACTGGATTACTGTGAGGTAGCCAACAGTGCTGTGTGTGTGTGTGTGTGTGTGTTTTGTTTCATTGGGCTCATCTACACCAAGCAGATATTCCACTATGAAAGTGGTATGAAAGCAGTATATAAAAGGCAGGAGCCACACGACTGCTTTATAGTGGTATTGAAGAGCACTGAAAACTGGTGGGGTCCACTGACACATTCCACATACCACTTTCATAGTGTTATATCCTGCTTGGGGTAGATGTGTCATGGGCCCCAACTGTTGTCAATGCACTTCAGTACCACTATAAAGCAGTAGTGTGGCTCCTGCTTTTTATATACCGCTTTCATACCACCTTTCATTGTGGAATGTCCTACTTGGTGTAGATGAACCCAATGTCTGCATCTCTGAAGCACAAGTTATTCATGAAGCCTCGACCAGGTCCAGGCTTCTCTCTCACCCACTCCCATCCCTACTACCAGAGCAGCAGTGGTGGTGAGGACAGTCTTCACTTGTTTTATGTATGTAAAACAAAGAGTCCTGACCTCCCCACAACAGCAGGGAGAGCACAGAGAAACACCCTTTTCCCCTTCCCTTCCCACAAGACAGCCAATTGAGCACCCGGCATAAGTGTTTGTTTCTTCCAGAAGGGTCCCTTTCATGGAGAAGGAAACACTTGTGCCAAAGAGCCAATGGGCTAATCCTGCTCATTTTGCAGAAATGTTTCCTTCCCTCTGAATGCCTCCCTTCAGGAACAAGGACATATTTCCACAAATCAAGCTGGACCGGACAACAACAAGCTTTTCCTGGACTCCCACAAATTATTGAGTGGGTCAGCTAGCTCACCCATTCTCATCTATGAGAGTCAAACTCGTGAGAGTTGAAGAGGGTGCAGGGGAGTTCACACATCCCTAGACTTGTGCAGGTTCGGATTTGGCTATGGTCACTGTGGAGGGAATGCCACATCACCTTGGGAAGCAGCAGAAATGGTCCAATGGTGCCAAATTCAGCACAGTTTTCATCTAAATCCGATACACAACCGTACTATTAAAATTCTCATTCATTTTTTTAAAAAATAAAATATAGTAGATGAATGCAGAAATTGGAGGGAATGGACTCATGAATCAACCCAGACAAAACAGGTCATGGATCAGAGAGAAATTGTGCCATCCATCTCTAGGCAGTGTTATGGCTTTAGCCAAATTCTGATGGCATTGGCTCTCTATAATCACTGCGTTTCCAGGACCAAGAAGATAATGGCATTAGTTTCCCTCTTGAATTGCTTGCAGTTCCTTTTACCAATGAGTAGTCTTCATGTCACGGACAGTAGGGAATCCATGTCTGAGTGCAGTATTTGTTTGTCTTAAATTCCAAAATTTAGAAAGAAGTGAAGAACACCCAGAAAAGTTGTGTCTTGGCAAGTTTCTACCGTATTTCTTCGATTGTAAGACACCATCGATTCTAAGGCGCACCCCATTTTTAGAGCTGTTTATTTAGGGAAAAGAGTGCGTCTTAGAATCGAAGAAATACGGTAATAGAACAAAACAAAACACCAAGGGTTCCAAGATATAAATGAATCAACTTAAAAGTGAACGGCAGTTCTTTTTTTGTCACACTTCATATTCACTAGGGGTGTGCACGGACCCCCCGCTCCGCTTCACTTGCAGATCCGCCATTTTTCGGAGCGGGTCGCTCCGCCCCGCCCCCCGCTCCGCCCACTTCCGCTCCGCTCCGCTCGGAGCTCCGGATCGGATCCGGAGCTCCGTTTTTGCCCCCCCATAGGCTTGCATTGAAAGCTAAAAAAGTAAACAACTTTTTTTCCGTTGAAGTTAGAAACCTCACGTTTGGCACCATGACACCTCATGGGCGTATACACACACACGCCAAGTTTCAAGGCAATCCCATCATCCCCTGATTTTTGGCGAATTTTTGAAAATCGGGCACCCCATTCACACCCCTTGGGATAGCTCCGTCAATTTGCATGTTACAAACCTCAAACTCGGCACCAGGGCAGCTTATCCATGTGTCCACATGCACGCCAAGTTGCAAGCAAATCCCATCATCCCCTGATTTTTGGCGCGGCTCTACCCTCTAACGCACCTCCCATAACCCTAATTCACACCCCTTTAGATAGCTCCGTCAATTTGCACGTTAGAAACCTCAAACTCAGCACCATGATAGCTTATCCACGTGTCCACATGCACGCCAAGTTTCAAGGCAATCCCATCATCCCCTGATTTTTGGGGAATTTATGAAAATCGGGCACCCCATTCACACCCCTTGGGATAGCTCCGTCAATTTGCATGTTAGAAACCTCAAACTCGGCACCAGGAGAGCTTATCCATGTGTCCACATGCACGCCAAGTTGCAAGCAAATCCCATCATCCCCTGATTTTTGGCATGGCTTAACTCACCCCAAATTGTCCCATTCTACAACTACGTCAATTTGCACGTTAGAAACCTCAAACTCAGCACCATGATAGCTTATCCACGTGTCCACATGCACGCCAAGTTTCAAGGCAATCCCATCATCCCCTGATTTTTGGGGAATTTATGAAAATCGGGCACCCCATTCACACCCCTTGGGATAGCTCCGTCAATTTGCATGTTAGAAACCTCAAACTCGGCACCAGGAGAGCTTATCCATGTGTCCACATGCACGCCAAGTTGCAAGCAAATCCCATCATCCCCTGATTTTTGGCGCGGCTTAAACTTTTTAACTCACCCCAAATCAAGTCCCATTCTACAACTACGTCAATTTGCACGTTAGAAACCTATCCTTTGGTCCCATGACAGCTTACCCATGTGTCCCCATGGACACCAAGTTTCAAGGCAATCCCATCATCCCCTGATGTTAGGGGAACTTTTGAAATTTGAACACTCCAGTATGTCAGGGATTTAAAGTTGCAATTGCAGACAGCTCAATGGGGCCAGTTCCAAGGCAATCCCAACATGCCACGAGATAACCCTAAATCTTCTGGCACATTTGAAAAAGGGATTATTGAATTTGATAAAGTCTAAGTGAGCGCAGGAAGGACTTCTCCCCTGAGTCAAAGCAAGACACATACACCATCGCTGCAAGGCGGGAAGGGGAGAATTATTATTATTATTATTATTTATTTATATAGCACCATCAATGGAAAGCAGGCAGGCAGCATGCATTGTAGTGCCGCAAGGATGGCTTGAGCACTAACGCATAGCAAACCAACCCATAAGTGGGCGCAAAGTGAGGCAAAGATGGCTGGTTGTTTCTTTCTAAGCCAGCAGTTACGCCTTGAGGGGCACAGAGGAGGACGATTGGGAGCAAACCAGGCACCAGGCGGGCAGAGAGGCAGGCAGAGTAGGCGAGGAGTCAGTCCTGGCAGATGCCCCACCACAGCAGCACCCCGGGGGAGGCGGGCAGGCAGGCAGGCAGGCTGCGGGCATTTCTGGGGGCACAAGGAAGTGATGGCTGGTTTCTAAGCCAGCATTGCAGTTAGTCACGCATTGCAAACGCAAACCATCCCAGCGAGTCGGTCACCGAGGAGGACAGGCTAGCAGAGGGGCAGGCAGAGTGACATGTCATAGATCTAGTATTGGGGAGGAGTCAGTCCCGGCAGATGCCCCAACACAGTAGCACCCTGGGTGGGCATTGGAAAACGCCATCTTGTGGGTCAATACTTCCCCCACCCCATGTCCTGCAGGGTTGCCTGCCTAACCCTTGTGGGGATGGGAGATGGAGAGCTTAGAGTGGCAGTGCCAGCAGCAGCCTTCGGCTTTCCCCTGGAACCAGTCGCCTTGCCCGCCTCTTTCCCCAGCAAGATCGCCTGGTGCTGCCTATGAAGATGCATCTTCATGCTGCTGGTTCCATAATGCCCTGTCGATGAACCCCTGCTTAGGCTGAGTTTGCAGTGGCGACAGACAGCAAAGCGGGGATCCGCTCCCAACTCAAAGTGGTCCCACACGATGCTTGTCTTTCGTTTCTGTGGTGACACCACCAATTGCCCGCCTGAGCTCTCTGGTGTTGCCACAGAAACAGGGGTGTGGGATGAGACTGGGGAGAGAGCCTCGGCCTGCTGCTGCTCCTCCTCAGCCCCCACATCCTGGAGGCCCACCGCCTCCTCCTCCTCCCCCCCCTCCACTGTGCTGAGGACCTCGTCTAGGTCCATCAGCGGGCTCGTGGGCTGAAAGGAGAATGAAGGAGTTGGGGATACTCCTCCTCCTCTAATGGCACTGCTGCCACGTGCCTCTTGCAAACGGGCACTTTTCCCATTCCCACCCTCAAAAAGAGAACGCCGGGCACAAGTTGCAGAAGAGAGTGGCTCTGCCTGCTGCTTGTCCTGCTTCTGTTTTGGAGCAGTCAGCCAAGGAGTTGCCCGTTTGAGTTTCACAGGAGGAGAGGAAGCCCTGCTGGCAGACTGAGCCTTGCTGCTTTCAGCACGCCTGCTTTCTCTTTTCATGATGACTAACAAAATATTAATACTACTAATACTATGTATAAGGTACTACTAAGAATATGTATAAGAAGAATATAATATGTTTAAATGTAGGGAAATGGGACAAGAACAATAAAATATACTACTACTAATATGTATGAGAATATACTACTAAGAATATCTACAAGAATATAATAATATGTTTTAGAATATTACTAATAAATGTAGGGAAATGGGACAAGAAATGGGACAACCACTACTATAAGAAGAACAAAATATGAATACTACTACTAATATGTATGAGAATGTATACTAATAGACTACTAAGACTATGTCAAAGAATATAATAATAATATGTTTAAGAATAGGGAAATGGTGTGCGTATGCTTTCCCCAAAATGCTCAATCTGTGGCTGCCTGTTGAACTTGACAAAAGCAGCCCACTCCGTCGAAGTTACACAGAGAAGAAAAAGAGAATCCAATTTTTTTGGTATATTTGGTATATAGAAGATAGAAGGAAACACAATCAGGATTTAAGAGAGGGGAGGGGGAAAAAGAACCAACCACTACTATAAGAAGAACAAAATATGAATACTAATATAATATGTATGAGAATATATACTAATGGACTATGTGAAAGAATATAATAAAATATGTTTAAGAATATAAATGTAGGGAAATGGGACAAAAAGTGTGTGTATGCTTTCAAAAGAAAGCTTTCACAAAAGCAGAACAGTCAGGCTTTAATACAGGGAAGGGGGGGGCAACCAACCCAACCACACACTCCAAAATTCAAAAATAAAGTTTATATTAAATCAAAGTAAGGGGAAAACACAGGGCAAACTAAGCTACAAGTCAGAAAGAAGCAAACAAACACACACACGCGCCAAACTAAACCTATATTAAATTAATCTATCTCCAAAGCAGGAGCACTAGCTAAGTAAGTGTTCCCTCCACGAACGCCAACCCACAAAGAGACACAAAACAGAAAGTTCTCAGGGTGGGTCTGCCTTAGTCCCCCCTCCAACGCTGGGATTGGAGGAGGATGCTTTCTGAGGAGATGAATTCTCATCAGGATTGGGAGTTGAATGTGCCTGTCATCGCTTCCAAAATAATAATAATAATAAAAAAAAAAAACCCAAACCCCGATTTTTAAAAAAATATTGCACGTGAACCACAGCACGCAGAAAGTTGAGAGTGGTCTCAAAATGACCCCCATCCACGACTCTCTGTGCACAAGAATTTTCAGAACGATAGCTTAAACCCCCCCCCAGTTATCCCCGATTCTTTCCCTCAATGCAATCCTATGGGCGAAAAGCCGAAACGCCGTTTGAGCCCTGCGGTTGACCCGATTTTTAAAAAAATATTGCACGTGAACCACAGCACGCAGAAAGTTGAGAGTGGTCTCAAAATGACCCCCATCCACGACTCTCTGTGCACAAGAATTTTCAGAACGATAGCTTAAACCCCCCCCCAGTTATCCCCGATTCTTTCCCTCAATGCAATCCTATGGGCGAAAAGCCGAAACGCAGTTTGAGCCCCGCGGTTGACCCGATTTTTAAAAAAATATTGCACGTGAACCACAGCACGCAGAGAGGTGAGAGTGGTCTCAAAATGACCCCCATCCACGACTCTCTGTGCACAAGAATTTCCAGAACGATAGCTTCAAAAACAACGTAGTTATGCGCGATTATTTGCCGCAATGCAATCCTATGGCGAAATGTTTTCAAGATGGCGACCGGAGCGCTCCGACTGAACTCGGAGCTCCGAAAAATGGTCGCTTCTCTTCGCCTTGCTTCTAGGGGGTCCGCGGTCCGCTCCTACTCCGCCTCTGGGTAAGGCGGAGCAGGCCAATCCGCTACTGCTTCTACGCTCCTAATCGGAGCGGAGCACATCCCTAATATTCACCCTTCTTTGGATGGCGCTGATCCAGAAAGCTTCACCCATAGGCCACCTGGACAGTGCTTAATGTTAAGATCTCCCTCCAAAACAGATGGTCAACAATATTAGCACTGAGCACAACAGTTACTAGTGAAATTCACCTGAACTATGGTTTTGCAAGTGTCTGGTTGGGTCTGCAAGGACAGCAGATGCCCTCACGTCCAGACCCACAGACCCAACCAGACACACCCAGCATGAGGGTGGACCACCATCTGAGCACTTGCAAGCATCCGGAAGCACTCGGGCATGGGTCCACCCTGAAAAAGCGCACTTCCAGAGCCTCCAGAAAGTGTGGAATTCCCCGGGGCATGCTAATTGCAGCTGCCATTAGCATGCCCGGAGAAATTACACCCTTTCTGGAGGCACTGGAAAGTGTCCCTTCATGTGCTCTGCTCCAGTTGGGGCATTAAAAGCCCTATTAATGCAAGGCTACCCTGTATTAAGAAGACCTTTGAGGCCCAAATTGGAGCAGGGAGTGCAATTAGCATGGAGGGGGAAATGAGCAATTTCTGGAGGCTCCAGAAAGTGTATATCCCTCCCCCACTCTGATTTGGAGCTTGCTCAGTTGCCCAAGCATCTGAATAATAATAATAATAATAATAATAATAATAATAATAATAATAATAATAATAATGGCACCTACCCACCAAGCATTTTGGTCAGTCTAGCAAAATTCCTTGAGGTGATGTTATTACCCACATACCTTAGTTGCCACAGAATTCTACTTGAAGGAAAAAGCATTGTGTGTATAAATGAGAAATATAAATCCCTATCCACACATTTAGATATTATTTTGCAAAGTATTACACAATCGGTATTAAACTATATTAAATTTTAAATGTAGTTCAATAATAACATAGTTTTAAAAGGAGTTAATAAGTTTGCTTTATTAAAATACCTTGATTCATAATAATGTTTCAGTCTTTTCAGTAATGTTTTGACATTCATCATACTTAAATAGCATCAGCAGTGTTATTCGAACTGTGTGTGTATATATATAAGAGAATACATTCTGACAGATTATTTTGGAGGGGGTCATGTATATTAACTAAGTAAAGGTCAACTGTGGATAAATTGGTGAAGGAAACACACAGAAATAGGTGTTTGTTTTATTAAGGACCATTTACATCATTGAGGTCTGTAAGTTTGCAAAAATTGTCTCTTTACAGTAGCCATTTTTATGCAAAATGGTGGCTTGGCCCATGAGCGCCTGCAGTCACCACTTATCTTTGTGAGCCAGCTGCAAGCTGGCCGTTTCCATAAAAGGTAGGCTCTCAAAAGCATGCAGATCTGATCTGGCACATAGCGGCTGCCATAAATGGCCATTTCAGCATGATTGGAGGCATAAAAAGCATCCTTTATGCATAAATGGCCCTTTACTCCAGCCATTATGCACATGATCAATGCTGTGCATTTTCGGGAGCCCAGCTTTTATGGAAAATGCCAGCTCACAGCTGGGTCAAAAGGAGAAGCAGATGGCTGTGGGTGCCCATGGACCATGCACTGAGCAATCCAGGGGCTTGTGTGGCCCGGCTCACACAGTTGAGTGGCAGCAGTTAGGCCATCAGCATCCACCACTCCGGACCCATGTGAGTCCATCCATCCCTATATGGAGGTCAATTTGCCCATCCCTAAGGAGGGAATTACGCCTGCTAAGCATCTGCACAAAGCCCCCCTCCTTACAAATCTCCGTGCTATATGCATGGATGTTTGGGGAGGGGCTACATGATGCATGTCACATCAGTTGGCAGAGTTACTTGGCATGGTCCCATTTACTGTTGCATGTTGAGTTCGCCATTTCCATTGATGCTTGGATAAGGCTACACTCCAGTTGGCTATGTGTGATACAATCACAAACTCTCCCTTCCTTGCCTAGATTTACTTTCTGGAGATCAGTTGAAATGAGAAGAAATAGACTGACACTTAGCACTTTGTGGCTTCAGATGACTCATGTTTCTGGAGACCTTCTGGTAGGAAGAATGGACCAGAAGACCATGTTGGGATTCCAGAACCAGGATAACGCAAAAAGCTCAGGTCATTTTCCTTTTTGGCTCAATAGGCCCTTTCAGATGCAAGCAGAAGGGCTACAGTGGCTTGACATCTGAAAACCAATGGCTTGACTTGGGTCCTTGGGCTAGAAACCTTTAAATTAAAATTAAATTATCCGCACCCTTGGCTACATGCAGGAACAGTTGCTGCTGCAGCTGCAGCCGTTAACTTGATCTAAGGAGTGCCCAGTTTGAGCAGAAAAGGTGTCCTGGTTTTCCTTGGGCTTGCCCCCTCAGAGCCAGCCCTGGGGACAGTTGATGCCACAGCTGCTCCACTGCTCAAGCTGGAAAGGACCCAAGTCAAGGCACTGGGTTGCAGAAGGTCTCCCTGAACTAAGTCCCATAAGAACAGCTTCAGGAAGAGGCAATAATGGCAGTGGCTGTCCCTGGATCATGGTGATTGTAAGGGGAAAGAATACCATCACTTCCGAATTAAGATAACTGCATACTAATGGTGTGATTGAATCCCCTCCCATCAATTTGCAACATACACACACACCAACACACACACACCAACAGAGCTTAGGTTTTGGTGCTCTCATATTTATGTATTTATTAAATTTATATACTACACAACTAGCAGATCATCTTTGAGCGGATTACATTTTTTAAAAAAACAGATAAACAATCCCCAAACAATAAATCAAAAACATTAAATGCAACCAAGAGAATATTAAAATATTTAAACATTAAATATTTATATATTGAAAGTATTAAAGAGTGAGCAGCAACATTAGTGATCATAGCAACAATTTAATGTTTAAATGCCTGCTGGAAGATGGTCTTAATTTGGGGTCCAAACATACATCTTGAAGGCTCCAGGAGGAGCTCTCTGGGATGGTCATTCTACAGGCAGGAGGCCATGATAGGAGGGATGTCAGAGGAATCCAGATTGGGGATAGAGTGCAGTGAGTTTTCTCTGGCTCAGGCACCCAGAACTCTGGCTTGCCCATCTGCCCAACTTGACCAGTGTGAGTCAGACCAGCGCGCGGACATCTGCCATCTGCTAACCCCTCACAATCTCTTTGCAAGGAGAGAATGAGGGGTTGTCAGGCAATGACAGGGACCCCACCATCCACCATTTTGTGCCAAGTCATGAACATTACAGAAATCACATTTTTTTGTGCAAAATGGCAGCTGTAAATATTGCCATTTGCACAAAATTATGGGGTAAACGGTACAATTAGATCATTTACTTCTACAGTTATACCCAAATGGTGCTATTTATGGCCACCATTTTGTGCAAATAGTGATTTCCATAATATTCATACCCACAATTTTTGCACAAGATGGCAGGCTGTGTGTGTGTGTGTGTGTCCGTCTGTCTGTCTGTCTGTCTCTGGGGAGCTGCAAGCTTTCACCAGGCACCCACAACAGTCTGGTGGCTTGTCCCACATGCCTGCGAGGGTCAGGCAACCAAAGGTAGTCTGGCAAGCAGGAAGTAGGGGAGTTCATCCATCCCTACATTACAGAGAAGGCTCTGTCTCTGGTAGCCACCCATCACATCATTGTGAGCAGAAACATGAGGAGAAGAGCCTCCCAAGTAGATCTTAGCAATTGGGCAGGAACATACATTTTCTTAGTGTAAAATTAGTGCAGGAATTCCGAGTCAAACTTTATACAATGCAAGGTTTGGTGGCATTGGGTGTGTTGTGTGCCGCTTGAATCCTCTGATGGGGGTACAAAGCCCCATCATATCTAGGTAGAAACACACAGCTCCTGTCGCTTCTCTGTCATCACTCAGCCATCACTTCCTGAAAACAGGAAGTAATTAGGCCCATTCTGTCCAGTAGGAGAGAGCAGCAACCGGACTTTCTCTGGTTTTTTTGTGGCCAACGAAGGCCAGAAAGGGCAGAAGACATGCAAGATGCAGATGACATCATGTGAGTAATCCGTGATTGCCCAGGAATAAGCGTGCAGTAAAACGCTCATCGGATGGAGCTTACAGTCAGGAACCAACCTGAGGAGAGAAATGACTAGTTATCTCACACTGAACAAAAGAATGGCAACCCATTTCCATGAAAAAATGTTTCCCTAGACATGAAGAAAACAATGAAGGTCGAATTAAGGCAAATGAGAAGGCTAAATTTGTATGACCAAAATGCATTCCAGAGACACCTATGCTATGTATAATACACTGCAATGGGTTTCTTTTTAATGGTTACAAAGCAACAAAAGGATTTAATATAGAGCCCAAAGTGAGCGTTTTTATGTCAGCAACTGGCTTAAAGCAAGCTGTACGTCTGCTTCTTAAAAGACAGACTCTGGAGGAACCCTTATGTTTGTACTTTTGCCGCAGGGCAGCAATCTTCCATCAACATGTCAGTGTGTCAGCTGAAATTCAGCACCTTCCTCAGCCCCAGGTTTTCTTCTGGTCATAAACTGCAGCTATAGCTGCCAGAGTCACTTTCTTAGAGTAATTCACACAAACACACACACAGTAGCAGGTGTGCATCCTTCCCTGAAACCATGCCACCCACCTTGAACACCCTCCTGTTTCTGAACCCAAAGAGAACTGGATCAGGGAAAATACTCTCTGCACAGACTCAGTGGCATGTCTGAAAGCTATGGGAACACAATGGCTAAGTGTGGTTTGCCTTGACTCTGAATTCACTAGGTGGCTTTCGGTATGCCTCACCCCCATCCCCACCCCTCTCCTTAAACATGGCCAGGGCCCTTCCTACACCAAAGGATTATCCCAGGCAAATGGAGGGATCAAACTTGCCTTCTCCCGGGATCCCCTGTGTGTCATTTGGATGCAAAGGGACAATCCCGGGATGATCCCAGTATATAGGCATGGTGTAGATGCGGCCCAGGTTCCAAAGAGCCACATTAGGATCCAAGGGTATTCCCAGGGGAATCTGGTTCTTTTTCTTTGGCTGGCTGACTCCTGTGCCATCTCACAAACTGCTTTTGAAACTCCCCATGTGGGTTGCCAGGAGGTCTTGGGAACTACTATTTGAGAAACAAAAGTCCCAAACTCTATGGGGATGCATGGGATTCTTTCAATACAGGCTACTGTGGAGGATCTATACTGGCCTACTTTAGAGGGTTGAACAATGGTTTGCTGAGCTGTTTGATGTGAACCACTTTAAACACTCAAAGGCCATAGCTAGACCTAAGGTTTATCCCAGGATCATCCCAGGTTCATCCCTGCCTGAGCGCTGGATGCCCTGTGTGGCACTTAGATGAACAGGTTTGACCCCAGGACAATCCTGGGATAAACCTTAGGTCTAGCTACGGCCAAAGTTAATAAAGAAATATTTATTTTTAAATGGTACTTCATATCTTCTGTGGAGTTGGCAATGGTATTTAAGGCAGATTCCATGCCATGCCTGGCTCCTGGTGAACCATGGCATAAGTTAAGGCCTCTTCAAGAATTTGCTGCTGCATTCTTAAATCGATTCAAGGATCCTAACCCTATTGATACAAGTGGAGTTTATGAATTTGTGCACATTCTCACTTGTGCAAAAATGGTTCACAAGTCCACAGAATCTTCCCAGCTGGGGAAAAGGCAATTTACTGCAGAATCCAAAGGCCAGATGCATAAAAAATCAAACATATTTTATTCTGTGGCAGATTTCTCCAACATCTCTATGGAGATCACTCAATAGGTTGTACGAATAAGAAGATAAAAAATTGAAACGAAGTACAGTAAACTGTGTTATAAATATATTAAAAGATTCTCATTCACAGTATTAGACTTGTCAAATTGTAAACTTGTGATGAAGGAGTAAGAAATTAAGAGGAGATTAGCACAGCACCTACAAAGTAGATTAAAATATTCTGGAAGAAGTTCCAATATTAAAAAGAAGAAAAGATGAGTGAGCGTTTCACAGATTGTATTTCTGATGACTGACTTTTTAGTCAATGTACACAGTGAGCACATTAGTCTACAATCAAGAATGGGTGGTGACTCATAAAAAGATTAATACCACAAAGATATGTTGTTCATGAAATCCCAGATCAGATCAAAGGAGTTTTGATAAACAGAACTCTTAAAGAAAGATGCTTCAAGTTCATGTACAGCAAAAACTTGATATAAGTAATAACTCATACTAATTGGGTTGGATCCAGAATTCATCATACTTAGAGCAGACTTATAGAAATCAATAGGACTTAACTTAGGCCTTAGCTGGACCTAAGGTTTATCCTGGGATCGTCCCAGGGTTGTCCCTGCCTGCTCCCGGGATATCCTGTGTGTCATTTACATGAACAGGGATGACCCCGGGACGATCCCGGGATAAACCTTAGGTCTAGCTAAGGCCTCAGTCATGAATAATGCAAGTTCAAGTTATTTTAATGGGTCTGTTCTAAGAATGATCAGGGCTAGCCCTACCATTAGGCAGAGCATGATGGCAGCAGGTTTTGGGCAGCAAATTGCTAATTATTCCATTTGCCATTTTTTGATTTTTTGATTTCTAGGATGGGGAAGAGGTGTTTTTAGGATTTTCTCCCTCAGGTGTCAAAATCACTTGTCTGGGCTTGGAACTATGCACCTTCACTTTGGGAGGGGCGGACAGAAGGAACCATTGGTTGCTCCACCCCGTACAGCAAAAATGCTTTGGCCAGTCCATGAGTATGCTTAAAGCTGAATACAACCAATCATTAGGTAATTCATATAAATAAATCCACCCACCTAGTAAGTTATTATGCACAAGCTATCTTGAAATGGATGGGATCTATGGAAGAATACAAGCCCATTCTGATTTTAGTAGTACATGATTTTAGTAGTACATAATGTATCCACTGTGATAAAATATCCATCTCCATAATATCAGCTTTCAGCTGCTTGGGTCTGAAATTAAGACAAAACTGCCAATTTGTATTTGTTTTGTCAAAGTTTGTGCTCGTTTTCATTTTCTAAAGTTGGGTGAGACTGACCCCTTTAAAAGGAGCCTACTTGCCTGTTCTGGCTTCCCTGACACTGCTTGATAACTATGCTGATATCCTTTTGGACTCATTAAAACCTTTCATACTCTGTGGTATCCATTATCTCTAAGCTTTTATTATGGTAGTTTTAAATAGCTTTAAGGCTTTCCACAGGGATCTGACCCTCCTGACACTCCCTTTAAACTGTCTTTTCATTAATCCCCTCATTTTAAAGAAAATTCTTCTTTTGAAGTTAAATATGACCATGCTGGATATTTGTGCCACTTTCCATGTATATCTTTGCTGTATTCAATAGCACTGTGGTCACCTTTCCTCAGCTTGCCTAATCCCATGCACCTTTAGTTGGGGGGAAAATGCATTCGCCATGCTGGCTGGGGAACACTGGGAGTTCTAGGACTTTCCTCTGTCTAAACATGCACCCTCACAACCCTAAACTTCCTCCTGGCACCACCACTGAATCCACAAATTTGTGGTCTGAGGACATAGTTAAGGAAGCTACAATTCATATGGCTAATTCATGATGACAGAGGGAGGGAAATTTTCCTCATTGTGGGAAAATATTGCTAGAAGGAGGTGAATTTCCTCTAAAATGAGGACACTTTTCAGAAGACAACCACCTGCTAGTATCTCCCACCCACCACCCACCCCAGATTCAAGCAGAGATATGCACTTGTCCATTTGTAGTTTTCTGTTTGTCCAACCTATCATCCTGGCTATCCATGGAAACCTCATTTGCTAGAGATCAGTGAGAATTTAATTTGGTGCGTTGTGAGATAGACACTTACCCAAATCCATAAATTGGGTGGAAAGAACGTTATTTTAAAAAACAAACAAACAAACACAACCTGACCATTTCATCCTTCCAGGAAGAGGGTGATAGGAATACTTAGCACTTTTTTAAAAATGGCGGGCGTGACGTCCTCTCCCTCTGAGGTCATCGCGCCCCACATGTAAACAGAGGGGAGATCTCGTGATAAAAATATTGTGAGATCTTCACCCCTCTGTCACGCTAGACCAGTTGGTCTAGCTGAGGCCTTTATGTAGAATTTGAGCATATGTATGCTGTTTAGAGATATCAAGCCCCACCACATCTAGGTCAAATACGCAGCTCCCGTCGCTTCTCTGTCACCACTCTGATGTCGCTTCCTGAAAACAGGAAGTAATTAGGCCCATTCAGTCTGGTAGGAGAGAGCAGCAACCAGACTTCCTCTGGGTTTTTTTGTGGCACAACAAAGGCCAGAAGGGGTTGAAGATGCGTGAGAGGCAGACAATGTCATGTGAGTAATCCGTGAATGCCCAGTAATGAGTGTCAGATGGAGTTTATTGTGGGTGTCCGAGAAGAGGAAGGAGTCTGAGGGGACTTTCCACCCCACTTCTTGGCCTCCCAGCCCCCTCTCACCAAACTGCTATGCTTATTAGATCCCTGCAAGCCAAGCTCAGCACAGTGTTGAAGCACCCAGCAGTTTCCTTCTCCCTCACCAAGCCTCCATATTCCGTAGAAATGGTGGCTTGTACTTTTCCATAAACTTAATGCTGCATCAATGGTGGCCATTTACACCTTTGATGTTGCATAGATGGCCCCTTTATGGGCCCTGTTTTATGCAGCTTTAAATTTATGGAAAAGCACAAGCTGCCATTTTGTGGAGAAATGTGGCTCACTGAGGAGACAGGCAGCTGCTTGCTGCTTGCCAGGTGTCCGCCTGTACCTGCAGACCTCACAGCAGCTCACACTGACCCAGTTCAGACAACACACTAAACCATGCTGCTTAAACACAAAAATGGTTAATGCATTCCGTTAACCATTTTGTGGTTAAGCAGCATGGTTTAGCATGTTGTCTGAATGGGGCCATTGTGGGGTAAACAGTAGGGATGTGCTCCGCTTCTAATCAGACAGGCGAATTAGAAGCGGAGTGGGGTGCTTCACCTCCCCTTAAGGTGGAGGCGAAGAGGATTGGGGGGCTGGCGGAGCGTGGCGGAGAGGATCGAGGAAAGGTAAGTGGGGTTTACCGGGCCCTGCCGCTGTTGCCCATGCGGCGACAGCGGCAGGGCCCAGTAACCCCTCCTACTCTCCCTTACCTGCCTCCGTCCGCGGTCCCTCAGCTTCTTCAATTGAGCCCACAGTTCAACCAGGAAGTCTAGGCCGCACTTGCGGCCCAGACTTCCTGGCTGAACCGCGGGCTCAATTGAAGAAGCCGACAGACCGCGGACAGAGACAGGTAAGGCCCCCCTCCCACTTGGTCCCTAACTGGGCTCTGCCGCCATCGCTACACGGCGGCGACGGCGGCAGGGCCCGGTAACCCCCCCACCCTCCACTCCCTTACCTGCCTCTGTCCGCGGTCCGTCGGCTTCTTCAATTGAGCCCACAGTTCAACCAGGAAGTCTGGGCCGCACGGGCGGCGACGGCAGCAGGGCCCGGTAACCCCCCCCCCCGCCCTCCTCTCCCGGCCTTAACTGGCACCACTCCCCTCCACTGCGGAGCTCCGATTTGGAGCAGGAACTCCGCAGCAAAGAGGAGCGGAGTATGGGCGGAGCGGCTTTGAGCGGAGCGGGCCGATCCGAAATTTTCGGATCGGCCCACGGGGCGGAGCGGGGGGTCCGTACACACCCCTAGTAAACAGGGATGGGCAGATGGTATGGGATTGGTAAGCAGGGTGCAAAGCAGGCATGGGTAGGTTCTCCCATCCCTAAAATTGTTAAGTATAGTGAGGGTTGTGTTAGTCACTTTTGGTTTCCATTTTCTATTTTTGAACAAAAAGGCTATCCCGATCATCTAATAGTACAATTCTATGAATGTTTACTTGGAAGCAAATCCAACTCATTTTGATGGAGCTTACTCCCTCGTAGATGTGCCTAGGCTTACAGCCTTACTGTATGCCTAGAGGGAAATGTTGTTCCAGAAAGGCCCGTTTTTATGCACATTGGGGTTACATTTGCTGAAGGGAGTCTATGTATCCTGTCCACGTTTCTAAACTCTATTTCTCACAGTTCTGTCATAAAGGAGTTTCCAGCAGAGGCAGTGACTCAGACATTTTGTGCAGACTGTCATTTAAACCCACATTTGCTTGGCACCTCTGTCTTCGCAGCCTAGCCAACTTGTTAGAAGGCAGGGTGCCATCGTGACAGATGGCTGAGACTGTAGAAAGCCAAAAGACCATGAACGAGCATCAAATGTGTTTGCTGAGGCCATGAGTCCCAGTCAAGACCGCCCAAACAGCTGTCTGTCCTAAGGTTATGCACCTATGGTTGAGGGGATGTGCCATCACTAATCCATCTCATTGCTGCTGCAACTTGTGTAGGGGGGAGGGGGGAAGGGGGAAGGGGGACTTTCTTTTGCAGTTTGGTTACACAAACATTGAATAATACTGAGTCCCATTGCAACACTGTTTTTATGTGCTTCAGCTGGGGGTGGGGCAAAGTAAATTACAGAATTTTATTTTTTTCTCACAGAAAACTTTTTTTAAAAAAAGTAACTTGTACTTGGCTAGGTTTCTTGTGTTTATTTATTTCCCCTTCTAGTTAACTTTCTTTTCTGTCTCTCTCTCTTTTTTCTTTTCACCTGAGGTTTTTCTTTCCTTTTTAATGCAATTTGTGTAGTTTTATATATCATGTACTTTATATGTAGATATTATTGGCGATACCAAACTCTTCCTGTCTGCTTTCGCCTTTTTATTTATTGCATTTATATCCCACTTTTTTCTCCCTCCAAGGAATCCAAGGCATCTGGCGTGTTCCTCCGCTTCTCCATCTTAACCTCACAACAACCCTGTGGGTAGGTTAGGCTGAGAGTCACTGACTGGTCCAAAGTCACCCAGTGAGTTTCATGACCAAGGCAGGATCTACACTACTGCTTTAAAGCACTTTAAAGCACTTTATAACAGTTTTGACAACTGTTGGGGCCCAGGACACACGTCACATACAGTCGTCAAAACTGCTATAAAGTGCTTTAAAGTACTTTAAATCAGTAGTGTAGGTCCGACCCAAATGGGGACTAAGAGGTTCATCAGACAAGCATTTTATCACATGCTTGTTACTGTCCACTTATAGATGTGCACATGTCCTTTATATGACATCTGCCTTCCACACACCTTCTGCTCCTTCCACTCATTTTCCGTAGTAAAATAGACTTTCTTTTTAAAAAACAGAATATGCCATGATCTCCTGCTGTGTGCAGGAAAAGTGGCGCAATAAAAACATCTTCTGAATAGGCCACATGGTCTTCCCTCCGGGAAGAATGAGGAACTAATGAGAGACAAAAGTGGGGGTGGAGGAGCCACGGTAAGGAATCACAATTCCTCTTCATGTGATGATGCTCCAGAACCCAAATCTCCAACACTTGAACCATTACACCACACTGGCTATTGACATAACACTAGCATAAGTGACCTGTAGTGGTATACCACCAACAGTGTATGCTAGTGCGATGAATTTTCCACAGAAATCTGTTCTGCCAGCTCACGCTGTTGACATTGCATAAGAGGTTGATTACATTATCACTTTGCCTATATTTAGTAACAGTTGTATGTAATATTTGAAATTTTATTAAAATTGCTTATATCTACCTATCTATCTAGGGCCCTGCATAGCAAATATAACATTAATAGTTTAGCATACATTATGTCAGCAGACTTAGGCTCATAGTTCTCGGATCATTTTCCTGCATTATTTTACTTTTTTAACTGATGGCTGTGTGGGGCAGGCTGCATCTGAGTGGGAAAAGTTTGCATGGGAACACGCAGCCAAATCATTTCCCTCCAGTCCATTTCCCATTCAGTATCAAAGTTTCATCATACCTAGTCAAATGCATGGTTCCCATTAGGGCTGTGCTCCACTCCAATTCGGATCAGCAAATCCGGAGCGGAGTGACCCAATTCGCTTCCAAATGAAGATCCGAATCAGGTCAGGGGTCAGTGGATCAAGGCAAAGTGGGTCACTCAGTTACAGAGCATTTCACCTCGATCTGGAGCTCTGATCGCCATTTTGGACGTTTTTTACATAGGGTAGTATTGGGTGAAGAAATGCCTATAACTTCTTTGTTTTTAAAGCTAGATCCCTGAAATTGACTGTGCTTAGAGATTGATGATTGGGGGTTATTTGTGCAGATTTTCAAAAATATGCATGGTGCGGTTTGCTTGCAATTAATTTTTATTGAATGGGTAAAAAGCGGGAGGAGGGAAGCTTTTTTCATCATTGATAGACAGCTTCATCTCCCAATCATGATGATAAGTGATCACCCCATGTGAAGCATCCTCCAATCCCAATGTTGGAGGGTGGGACTAAGCCAGAGGCATACAGAGACACTTTTCTTTCTGTGTCTTTGTGGGGTAGAACTTCAGTCAGAGTGGAGTGAAATTTTCTGGAGCTGTGTTTGGAGGAGTTAGTTGGAGTTTAATAGGATTTTTCTTGGGTTGTGTGCTTGTTTCTGACTTTTTCCTTAGCTTTCATGTGCTCTCTTTTGCCTTTCTTTGCTTTATATAAACTTAGAATTCTACCTTTGGAGTGTTTTCCCCCCTTCCCCCTATCTTTTCCTTAGTTAAACCCTGTGTACTGTGAGTGTGTTCTTATTTTCCTTTTTCTTTATATATTAAAAAACTAAACAAAAAAATTACATAAAATACATTTATCCTCTCTCTCTCTCTCTCTCTCTCTCTCTGTGTGTGTGTGTGTGTCTGTGTGTTTGTGACTGTGTGAGAGTATGTGACTGTGTTTGCTTTGCTTATAGTGCAGAAGCATACAAAAAGTGAGGGCAAAGCACCACACCACACTTTTCCCATTTCCCCCATAAATAAAAAAAACCAAAATCAGGGCATGATCTGATTTCCTTCAAAGTGGCCATGTCTAAGGTCCTATGTGGAAGCTATCATGGTGCCCAGTTACATGTGTGTAGCCTAAAAAATAACGGAGATAACTGCATTTCTGTAAATGGGGGAAAATATTTAAATATTCCCCCCAAATCAGGGCATGATCTGATTTCCTTCAAAATTGGCATGAGGAAGGATCTTTTTAGACGCTATCATGGTGCCCAGTTACATGTCTGTATCTTGAAAAATGATTGAGTTGAATGCAGTTTTGTTAATTGGGGGAATGTTTGAGGGTTAAAAGGTTAAAAAAATCCTTCAAAATTGGCATGAGTAACGATCTATTTAGAAGCTATCATGGTGCCCATTTTGATGTTTCTAACTTGGAAACTAAAAAAATTATAGGCATTTTACCTTTGCAATGCAAGTCTATGGGGGAAAGTGGAGCTCTGATCTGGATCTGGAGCTCCACAGTGGAGCAGAGTGGAGCAGAGGTGGATCGATCCAGAGCAGATTGGACCCAATCCAAAAGGAGTGGATCGGGATCCAGAGTGGATTAGGGCTCCATGCACAGCCCTAAATAAAACACATTCAACTGATACCATAAAAACAGCAAGAGTTAAAATATTATGGATAGTATCCAATGCTGGCAGTCTGCTAGCACCAATCACATTGCACTAGCTACACCAATGAGAAGCTAGTGCATCATAACACAGCCCTGGAAGCTAGCTCAAACAAATATTTCTGGAATGGGACAATTCAATGGAGCACCCTTCTAAGAACTTGTCCCAATCCCAAAGTGCAGCTTTCAGTTGTGCTACCAAGTGCTTGATTCCTCTTACGTGAAAGGTCATTGTGGTATGGAGGTCGAGAAATAACGAGATGAGACATGTACAGTTGGACTTAAACAGGGCCACATTTATTTAAGATCTGCAAAGGTATGAAATCCTATAGGGCATCCAGTAAGGTTTGTATCAGGCCCTTCTAAGTTGGGCAAGCCATCCATGGCCCTTGGGTTGGTGCTGAGCCATTTGCCTTCCCCATGGGGTAGGGAGACCTTCTGGTGTCACCCCCAATCCAGGCCGCAGGGCTCTGAGTGGGTGAGAAGTGTTGTCCTCAAAGGTAAGCCTTATCTCCCAGCTAGGCCACAGGGCTCAAAGCTCAGAGCCTCAGAACTTACCAATCACCATAACAGTGCATATGAATGCTCACCAATCCCAAATCTTGCTCTGGATGCCTGTACCTAGACGCCTATTAGCAAATGTGACCATATTGTGGATCAAACAAATCAACCTATTTATTACTCCTTAGCTGTCTTTTTTTCACCCCACACGAAAAAAACTCATGAACGTGAAAAAAACGTGAAAAAAACTCATGAACAATTCAGAACATGAATAAAAAAATCCTACTCACTCCCTAAAGGCAACCAACAAGCCCACACTGCCTACAGGGAGGAAGGGAGGGAGCTGCGCAAACAGAGAGGAGGCTGGGAGGTGTGAGTTCTCTCTTATAGACTATTAGTCCCCTCCCAGCCGGTGGCATCACACTGTGTCAAGCCTGTTGCTGGCAGGCACATCTCGTCCCTCTCCCCCACCTGCAAAGGGCATCCCATGCCCAGGCTGTGCCAGGCATGCCAGATTGGCACTTCCTGGCAGCACAACCATACATGCAGCATTGGATACTGCCCTATATTAAATAAGTTTTGATGTGTGAGACAAGTGGAACCATCAAATGTATAGTACTATGGGAAAGAGTACTCAAGTATTATATGCCAGATCTTTGGCATAAGAACTGGGGTATTTATAAGTTCACAAGTGCTTATCTGTAAAGAGTTGGAGGGTATGTCAAGTTGATCCAAAGAAAATTTAGCACACTCATTTTTGGACTAGTTTTAAGTCTGATGTGGAGAAGGCTGTTGATTTCTTTCAAAGTATGCTGGTATGCTTTATGGAAAAGGCTTCCTTTATATTTATGAATAAATCTCAGTGGCTCACAAATCTTCAATATCCACAGAGGAATTAAAGGCAGTAAAGTAGAGAAGGAAGAAATGAGGGTAGCACAAGAAAATATTCCCATTTATGTCAGCCAGTGCATAACCCTGTCCAGACTCTTGGAACTTCTCTTTTCTAAGTTATAAGCATGGCTCCCCCACCCTCAACTCCAAAGCAGCCAAGAGAGTATGTGTTTGTAGTATGGTTCAAAATACAGTGTTTGGTGTCAGTCATTCCCCAGTGGATCTAAAATCCAATGTTAAATCTTTAGCTGCAGCACTCAAAGATCTCTGTCAGCACTTTGTGAACTTCTGTGTCAGGAAGATAGATGACATCAGAGCATATTTTCCCTTAGGCACATTTACTTCCCTTCCTCTCTTCTCTTCCTCTCCCTCTCCGTTCTAAATACCAGCATAAATAGATTTAGCTTGAACTGATGAAACAAGATCTTTCCAGACACTTGGTATGGTATGTGTTAATGATGTGGTGAAGCAATTCTGGGGGTGTGATCAACAACCTTGGAATTGTGCTATCTATTAACCTGTCAACAAATATCACTTGACTCAGTCTAAATGTTCCTGCATTAATGGATTAAACAAACACATTACAGGTGTCATCTTGTTGGAAAAGAGACATCAGAAGCTGAACTTACATACACTCTCAAATGTTCCCATACCATTCCTCAAACCACCTTGTCTACCACTTATCAGTAGCAAAGCAGCACCTGAAAGGATTTACTCACTTTGGGCACTTTTTTAAAAGCAAGTGTGGTAGTCAAATTTGCATTCAAACATATGATGTAGGACTGCATCTTGAATGTGCACACCATCTTTGATATCTTTGACTGCACCCCCATGTGGGTACCCCCCCCAAAAAAAAAACCATCTGTAGTGTCCACTGAACATGAAAAGGGTTGAAATTAGCTTGCAAACAAACTAATTTTGATTCTTTTGGTGCTCCGTATACACTATAGATGACTTTTTAAATAATTACCCACCCCCTGAATTTGGGAGCTGGTGGGCCTGTTGGCCTGCTATAAGAAGCTTCACTTCTCAGACAGGTGAGGTAGTTTGGACACAGTAGTTTAAGACATCACACAGCTTTTGTTGCTCACTTGGAGCACTGGAAAATGCTGCAAGCCTTCCCTACCCCTTTGACTGATGCCCCACTGTACTGTGTGGGTTTCTGCATGAGGTCAACACGTGACATGATGTGCATCTATTCTCACATAGGAGACATGAGCAATAGAAACTATGCAGTCCTGGACCTGATAATGGGGAGAAACCAGAAGGGCATCTTGGAGGACGGCTCATTTTGGTATCTAACAGCACAATGGGTCGTGGTTTTATTTATTGCTTTGTCTCTTCTGACAATGCATACCATGCCATCAGCCTCTATTGTTGCCTTCCCTTCCTTAGTAGCTGCTGGCACAGGCCCTGTTCATGTGGAGGTGCCTCTGCTGCAAGCACAACGCAGTGTAGCTTATGTTTATCCTGCTCTTAATATTGGCTGTAGCTTCAGAAGCACTGCAAGAATAAAAATGCCTTCTTGAAATCCATTCTAGAGCTGCTCCTTTTGGTTGGCTTCAGCTTGTGCCATGGCTGGAGGTCTCCAACTCCAATCCTACTGTTCCTGGTGGAGTGCTTTTGGTAATAGCTTTGCTGTCCCAGGACAGAGAACTACCTTGTTCCCAGTGCAGGATTTTGCTTGTGCCACTGTTGAGGACTCCCTATGATCTGCTTCCTCAAATCTGAGCATAGGAATAGGCTGTCATCATATCTAAAAAAAGAAAAGAAAAAAGTGTCAGTTACTGCTAAGCCTTAGCTGTTGGGCCAGATATGTCTTTTAAAGCACCATAGGATTCAATGGTATTTCCATATGCCTAAATGGACACAAAGCTATAGCAAGAAACAGAACCAGCCTTTGAATGACATTGATATTATTCAGATTAGTTACTTTCAAGTCTTTATTTCAATGGGAGAGTTAAACACATGGTTAAATTTCTCCATCTGAAATCAGTGGGACTGCTTACTTTCAGTGGAGAGCACCCTTGATGTGTCCTGGTTGTTGTGTTTGTGTGTGCGGGGAGGGCAGAGTTGGCTCATAATATACATTTGCTAAGAACATAGGAGTGACAACATCTGTTACAAAATACAATTAGGACGCTTGGGTTGGGAAGCAGGAGAAAGATTTAATGAAAGGCAGCACTGCGGGGGCAGAGGGTGGGGAGAGAAAATGTTCATCTGTGTGCGGATCAATAGCATGCAAGCGGAATTTCCCTGTGCCACTTGAATTAATTCATAACGGAGAAAACATCAAGGAGTATAGGTCAACATAACTATTGCCTTGGGAAGGTATCAACCTGTGAAGTATTAAATTACTGCACTCCACTTGGAGAGATGATTTGCTTATGTAGCTGCTTGGTGTTCCTCACTCTTAGTTAGCAAAATATTATTTGAAAGGAAAACTATTAATTTCTGGAGAATTCTTGATTGGCTTATTTGATTATGGCTACGCATTCCCACCATTGCATTTATACTGGATAAACCACATCAACTCATTTTAGGCCCATGTAATTCAGTTGAGTGCTTTATGAACACAAAGCAGAGCTTCCATTTTATTATACTTGAAAGCATTTTTAAAACTGTCAGTCAAGGAGCTGATCTGAGTTCCTCTGAGGAAGGATACATCAATATATTGCCCTTGTAGTTTTTGAGGCTCAGTCCCAATAGTTATTAAACTTCTGTGAAAGCTTTGAGTCAATGATCTGTCAACCATCTTTAGAGTCCCGGACGCAGTTCTATTTTCCTACTTAGAAACATAATATAATCTTAAACCTTTAAAAAGGGATGGTGTCCCCCAAATACTTTTTCAGTCCTCTCTCTATTTCCACCACCATCACCCCTCACTGATAGGTTGAAAATGAATTGAAGCTCCTTCCAAATGTGTGGTCATATTAAATCAATTAAGAATATCTTGTGGGGCTTAGCATTTTACTTCTGAAATATGAATTTCCTTGGGGCTGCATGAGGAGGGTTTTGTTTTGTATTTTATAAAAAAAAATGTTTCCTATATTCTTATATACAGAGCTTCTCTTTAGAACTGGGATAGGAAACTGATCTCCATGGTATTCTGATGGGAATGCTAGGCTTAGGCAACAGTGAGCAATCTCTCACATAAACCCGGTTGGAGAATAAATAATAATAATAATAATAATAATAATAATAATAATAATAATAAATAGCAAAGTGAGTGAGCTGGTCCAAACCTGTCAGCCTGTAATTTGTAACTTGGTTGTAAACGAGTGATGAGTTTAAAGTGTAGATGGAGCACTCACATGGCAAAAAAAGAAAAGAAGGAGAAGGAGGAGGAGTAACCAGGAAAGAGGGCACCAATGTGTATAACACTTGGATATGTAGATTTATATATACCTGTACAAATTTAGAAATAATCATTGTAATTAAACAGGAAACACATTATCTCTCACCATAGCAGCAAAGTCTGCCTAGGTGGCCTTTGTGTCTGCTCCGTCTGCTACCCAGGTATTCAGTGATGTTGGGCAACTCCAAAGTCCCTGCTTTCTCTCTCCTTATGAAGACTTGAGCCTTAACTTTACACTAGACTTAAACTGGATATATCCTCCAATAGAGGACAACTTCACAGAGAGGACTGTCCTCTTCCAGCTCTCCAAAACAGAAGACTTTCCTCTGTAAAATAGGCCACCAGGCCACCATAGAGTTTCTTATAGTGAACTTTCAGCTTGAAATTGAAGGGCAGTGATGAAATCAAAAGGGTGGGTGTGTGTCCTAGAATTCCTGCCCTGGTCCACCCTTTTCATCTGGTCCATGGCAGTGTATGAGAAATTTGTTTCAGTTCATTTTTGTTCAGGATTGTCCTTAGTTTGCACCTTCTGGGCTGAACACAGATGCAATCTGCAGTGGAAGTTCTGAGCTTGCAATGTGATTTGCTCCACCCCCTCTCCAAATATGCTCGACAACATGTGTACTTTTGAAAAATGTGTACATTTCAAAATGAGTGCATTTCAAAAATGTGCACACATATGCTTTAATCACGGGAGAAGAATGCATACATTTCCAAAATGTGCACAATTTTTATGTACTTGAAGAAATGAGCAGGGAAATATGCACACATTTTCATGTGGAAAGAACAGGCTATGGTTGCAATATGATACAGGCCGGAGTCAGAATGAGCTTTGAGAGAGAATATGGAGCACTTCAGCGAGCTCAAGTTTTGCTGATTTGCACTTCCTGATGTGCTCTTTACTGACTGTTGACTGCCTCCCCCCACCCCCCACCCCAGTAATTTCCTGCTTTGAACAATCTTATGTCATTAGTAGATCTGCCCAATACTTTTCCTGTTTTGGACTAGGGCTGTGCACTAAATGGGGGATTTTTCATAAAATGGACGCCAAAGCTTCAGAAAGCCAAAGCTTGTGCAGTATAACGAGGAACCCACAAGCAGGATATGAGTGCAAACACACCCTCCCACCCATGTTCCCTAGCAACTGGTCTACATAGGCTTACTGCCTCTGCTACTGGAGGTAGATGGGCATGTGCACATCTAAATTATAATATGCAAATGTCATGCAAATTGATGTCCTCTTTTGTTCCCCCCACCTTTTCAGTGGTTCGTTTCATCTTTTCATAAGTGACCGCCTCACTTGATTGGCTCCCAGGGCCTTATCCTCCTGACTTAACCATAGCTGTTCTGGTCTATTTTACTCAGTTATTATTAACATTTGCTAAAAAAGAAAAAAAAGCCATAAAGGCACTGTACAACAGTTTAAAATAATCAAACCTTAACATAGGATGACATATGAAAAGGACAGGGCTCCTGTATCTTTAACAGTTGCATAGAAAAGGGAATTTCAGCAGGTGTCATTTGTATATATGGAGAACCTGGTGAAATTTCCTCTTCATCACAACACTTAAAGCTGCAGGTGCCCTGCCCTCTTTTAAATCTGGTCACTCTAGTATAGCTCCTGCAGCTTTAATTGTGGTGATGAAGAGGGAATTTCACCAGGTTCTCCATATATACAAATAGCATCTGCTGAAATTCCCTTTTCTATGCAACTGTTAAAGACACAGGAGCCCTGCCCTCCTTTCCACATGGACACCCTACATTAGTAGATCTGCCAGATACTAGACCTCCCCTCTTTCCCCAAGTGCTTTAATGGTGTGGGTGGATCTGAAAGGTTGCTTGGCAAAGCCGCCGAGAGGACCTTAGTTCCCAACCACATCCTTTCCTTTGCATACCTGCAACTTTCTAAGTAAGAGTTTGATCACAGTGGGTGTTTCCTCAAGACTAGCTGCCTCTCTACTGGTGGGACACCTTTCTAGGCCCAAAGGGAAACCATATTATGGACAATTTGTCAGCTGCTTTCCTTCCCCCAGTCTCTGCCCACCATCTCCCAATATGTGATTTGCTTGTGGGGCTCAGCCTTGGGTGTTTATTTTTTTGGGGGGGAGGGTCTTTTCTTTTCTTTTCTTTTTTATATATAATTTTTATTTTTCTAAACTTCCAAAGAATATAAACAATACAGTATAAAACACTACCCCATAATACATAATACATAATAATACATACTAAACAAATTAATAAACATATATTTTAACTTAATTCCATTTAATATAATCATTGATGTGCTCCCCCAACCCCGGGATCTTATTCTGATTTCCAAAATCTCATCAATTCCTCTGGAGGTGTTTTCCCTCTCCCCTTTAATAATACAAAGTCTAAAAACTGTTTCCATATTACTTCAAAATCGTTCGTTTTTATCATTCCTCTTCTGACTCTCATGTTACATGTTAATTTATTGTTAATAGCAATATCCCATATTTCTTTGTGCCAATCTTCTATATGATAAACCCCTTGAACCTTCCAGTTCCTGGATATCATTAATTTCTTATAATAGCAAAACTAAACATCCTGCCCATCCTTTTGATATGGCTGGATTGACCCATGCAGTAAAAAAAAAAAAAAAAGTGGTGGTAGAATGGCTCATCCCACTTCAGATTATTTATTTTATTTTATTTTATTTATTATTGCATTTATATTTTAGGATGTTTTTAGGATGTTTTTAGGATGTTTTAATAATGTATACTATGTTTTTAATTCAGTTTTATGTATTTTATACTTATTGGTTGTTCCCTGCCAAGATCCAAATGGACAGCCAGGAAAGAAATGAATTATTATTATTATTATTATTATTATTATTATTATTATTATTATTATTATCCCACCTTTTTTCCTCCAAGGAACCCAAGACGGCATACATAATCCTCCTCTCCATTTTATCCTCACAACAACAACCCTGTGAGGTAGGTTGGGCTGAGAGTCTGTGACTGGCCCAAAGTCACCCAGTGAGTTTCCATGGCTGAGTGGGGACTAGAACCCGGATCTCCTGACTCCCAGTCCAACACTTTAGCCACCACACCACACTGGCTGTGGGGATACTAATTTTGAATGCTTCTCCACATTAAAAACAAAACAAAACATGATAATAGACCAGCCCTTTAACTATAGTAAAGTTTCCTAATTGCAAGGAGTTATTAAAACTAGGAGAATATTAAGATAATATTACACACACTCACACACACACACACCTCAGCATGACGTGTTATGGTCCATTATGTCATCTCATTCCACTGTACTTGTAGTCTTGGTTTCCTTCATGGGAAAAGTATGAAAGTCACTAATATTGGATCACCGCAACAGAATGTAGTCAGGGTAAGCATAACAAAGTTACGATACCTATGTATAAATAGAAACAGAAAAGTGTTAATGGAATGCCAAACAGGACGTTAACAATTATCCTGATTCCCACATACACCTTAGAGAGCAAGTGTGATATGTCAAGGCAGTGGGTATAAAGCCCTGTCATTAAGCATATCCTCTGTGTATTTAACATGATGTCTAAGAAGTATGAAAATAACTTTAAATATAAAGTGTTAAGTATGATAATTGCAAATGGATCATGGCTCAATCTAATTCACAATATTTCCCTGAGTAGTTAAAAATATTTTTTTAAAGTATTAAATAATTGATACTCTAGGTCTTGCTACTTGTTTCAGGAGTGTGTGTGTGTGTGTGTGTTTACATATGTCGTAGCTTCAGCTAGTATTCCAGTTGCACCTTTTACTGGAGGAGGCAGATCTGGTCATTGTCATGTGTTCACATCCCTACTAGAATGGAACAGCTTTCAAAGAGTTGCAGGGAGAAGAGAAATCAGTAAAAGTTGTTTTCCCCTTTGCCTTCCTCCAGTGAGAGTGTCCCATGAGTGGAGTTCCACTCATGGGAAATCTTAATCTAACCAACATCATCATTAGAGAGCAACACCTTTAATAGCTCAAAGAGAAACTTCATAGAATTATCCATCTGGATCATATGATGGTATAACAGCGTTAGCCTTCTGTTGGCAAATCCAAAGGTTGTGTTATACAAATATAGAACATTTTAGTTGTTCAGATAGTTTAATAAGGTAGCATGTGCTAATTTACAGCATCCAGTGAAGTAGGATGTAACTCACAAATGTTCATGCTGATTCTTTACCAGGAATTTGTTTAAATCCCTTTTAAAGCCAGCAAAATCTGTTCATGAAAAGGGAATTGTGCAGATTCTCTGGTCAGTATGCAGAATCTCCAACAGACTTTGGGAAATGTGCATATATCAACTGCATTTTGCACATTCTCCAGCCATTGTGCATAATCCCCAACAAGCTTTGGGGAATGTGCACATATAAACTACATTTTGCACATTTTCCAGCCCTTGTGCATAATCCCCAACAGACCTTGGGGAATGTGCATATACCAACTTTAATTTGCACATGAAGCGTAATGAATGCTCACAGTTGCTAGTAGTTAAGCACCTTAACTATTCAACTGACATTAACCTAACAAATGTATGTGTGGGTATAACAGATATGTGTGTGCGTTGTTCCCACCTTGCTTCCCTACAGAGGATATTTCAAATTGCACGGTGTGAATGTCTAGCATACTTGCTACTGCTGATTAGATTGTGAATGAATGATTCATAAGGATTTCAGGTGGGGTGAAGGAAGAGTATTTTGCTCTGCAAATACTTCCCTTTAAGTCCAAAGCAAAGTCTTAAACTCCCAAAGAGAGCCCTTGGGAGCTTTCTGTATGGTGTGCTGTCATTATAACATTAAGCTTTTATAAGTCTAGTGTGAGAAAGAGAGAGAAGGGGAGGGAGGAAGAGAGAACGCAGATCCCCTCCCTTAAACTCTACAAAGGAGAGTGCTCATTCCTCTAGTGCTGCACGAAACCATATTTCTGCAAAGTTATCATTTAAGATGATGTTTGGCTTTTATTCCTCTGTGCAAATGGGGGGGGGAATATATACATTGCATTATTAGTGAGGATACACCACCTGGTGTCTTTCCTCAAGTTACAGCTGCCCTTGATCACTGTAAAAAGAGTGGGTGTCAACGGAAATGTGACTCAGGAGTTAAAAAGGAAAGTTCTTCAATTATGAGAGAGAGAAAGAGTGAAAAGGGCGATGGTGGGGAGGCATAATATAAGCCTGAAAGGCTTCCTAAATGACAAAGCTGTTCAATGCATCGTGATCACGCCGTCGTCTTCTCTCCTAACATTGGCTATGTGGATCACATGCTTTGACGCTTTCAAAGGTGCTAGTGTGTGTGTTTGATTCAAGTTTTCAAGGTGATGAAATGTTATCCATCTCCTGGTCTCGCTGCATTTGGAGTAAAGTTACCAGCTCCGCCAGGTCTTTAATGCATTGAAGTCCAGTACCTGAAGCCTTTGCCATCCCTTTCTTTCCACATGTTTGTTAATTTCTGCTGTGTAAAGGCACAGAAGCCAAGCTGGGGGTGGGGGTAAGAAGAAGAAAAAACTTAATTTGGTGGAGAGTGGGGAAATTTTCATCAAACATCAGTTCTAGGGTTATGGAAGGACAGGGGTTCGGTGTTTTTGTTTAGAGGCATCATGAATGCATCACATTGGGGACCCATCTTGGAGAACCCCCATTACTTGGTAGTTATGAAAATCAGAACTAGCTGCCCAAAGCATTAACAAGTTGGTCCCTTGGGCCTCTTCCCTCAGGCAGGAGAAGCCTGGAGAGTATTTGCACTGGAAATCTTCCTGGTTAAATGTCCCACTTCCATTCCAACTCTGCCATGTGACTTTCAGCTGAAAGGTTTGTTTATGGATTTCAATGGAGTCCTCAAATGTTTGAGGGGAGAGAAGTGATTTTTCTCAACTGCACTCTTTTCATCTCACTTCCCCACCGCCTTTTCCACTCATCAGTGTTTAGAGAAATGAAACCAAAAGACACTATATGGAAAGGAGACAGAAGCCATAGCTAGATGGGGCGAAATCCCGGGACGATCCCTAGGATCGTCCTTGTGCATCCACATGGTGCACAGGGGATCCCGGGAGCAGGGAGGGATGATCCCTCCCTTGTCCCGGGATCTTGCCCTCCCCTTCGAGCCTGCTTTTTCCACAGTCTTGGGCTGATCCCAAGACTGTGGAATGTGTGTGTGGGCGTCGTGGTTTGTTCCGGTTCCTTGTGGTTACTCGCGAGGAGCCAGGAACCACGCATGGAGCACAGAGCTCCTCAGGAGCTCTGCCCCCATCGGGGGTAGGGTGGGGGGAGCAGGGATTTTTTTTTAAAAAAAAAAAGACTTGCCTTCTGCGCACGAGCACTCATGCGCTCCTTCTTCTTTAAAACAAAAATGGCGGCCACAGTGTTGTGCACCGTGTGTAGATGAATGTGATGATCTCATGATCATAAAATTGCTAGATCATCGCTGAATAACCCCTTGGTCTAGCTGAGGCCAGAATGTCTGTATCAAGCATTGGTCAGTAACAAAGCCTCATTCTGTCTGGCTTTGCTTCTGGTGGCTTTGGTGGGACCACCATTTCTCCTCAGCACACACCATGAAGAGTCTGTAGGGCCCCAATTAAATCTATCTATCTAACTATCACATCTTCATTGTTGACTGATTATCAACAATAGGATTCGATTCAACCAACCATAGGCATCAAAGAGCAACAATCATGATAGAAAATGATTTTAAAATATACAAACAAAGAAAAAACTGCAACACACGTATTTTTCACAGGCACTGGAACCTGTTAAGCAGGGCAAACAAATATATATATATATTTAAAATGTACTGACTGTGGAGACACATGCAGAAATACACTATAGTTATTCTACCTTTTGCTGAGCAAATGATTTGTTTTCAGGCATTATGGGTCAAGCCTCAGCTACCTTTTCATCACTCTTTTTCATTTAGCATTTCTTGCTGTGGACCTCAATAGGCTTCATTTCTGCTGTGGAATGTTCAATAAGGCCGTTCTGCACTTCATTACTGTTTTCTAAAGCAGTCGGACAGTTCGTTTGTTCCTTGCAAGTGTAGCCTTTTTGTAACTACCATTTAGAAACAGAAGCAAAACCTCCCTTGTTTTATTTTCTTTATTTTAATTTTAAAGGGAATTAATTTTGTTCTAGTTCACCTCTTTAGCTGACCCTCCTTGGGCATTCTTTTTTCTTCAACTCAGGCATGCAGTGATAATGAAGCTTTCTCAAATTTCTCAAATTTCATTGTGGGGAATTAAAAATATGCATTGCTATAGTTCACCAACAAGTCGCCAATGAGCATTCTGATTTTCCTCCTCCCCCAGCTTGGACCATTATGAACTGAACCTCATTCCCCAAGGGAATAGAGGAGCTGACATTATATAACACATTCAATGATGCACCACTGAAAGGAAGCAATTTCAGGTTGCTATGGGTGTATTACATTTTCTCAGGTTTTGATTTCACATGAAGCGATGGGAATCTTTAACAACAAATGTCAAGGAAGTCCATCCAGATATCTTGTACATTTTTGGGAGGAAATGACAAGGTTTTGAGTGTACATTTTTGTTCTATTATACACACAGAGAGGCTTTGTTCAGATGTAATGTGGAACCAGAGTTTAGAACATGGATGGGGTACATATGGTCCTAAAGATGTTGTTGGACTGCAGTTCCAATCATGCTTTCCTATGGACTACATTGGTTGGATGGGAGTTGGAGAGCCGCACATAAGGACATAAGAAGTGCCATGCAGGATCAGACCAAGGGTCCATCTAGTCCAGCACTCTGTTCACACCATGGCAAACCAGCTGTTGGCACCCTTTCTCCATGTTTCTCATGACTGGTGCACGTAGGCTTACTCCCCACCTTGGGTTAATGCTATGAGAATAAGTCTGGTAAAGCCTCAAGCTCACTTGCTTCCCCTCCCTTTCCTTGTCTCTTGAGAAGGAGGCCAAAATATTTGTTTCCTGTTTGTAGCAGTTTATGTCTGAACCAGGATAAACTGTGGTTAGTTTTAACTATGGTTTATCCAAAAAAATCACCTTCAACCCATAGTTTATGATCCTGGCTTATTCACATAAACTGTAGTTAAAACTGAACCCAGTTCCTTCATTGGACATAATGACAAGCCATGGTTAGTTGAAAAATGAAGCAAATTCTTCTTATCTCCTCCTTGTGGCTATGAAAAAAGGCAAATTCCATGTTAGGTATAATTAGGAAAAGGAATTTAAAATAAAATTGCTAATATCATACTCCCCTTATACGAACCTATGTTGCGACCACCCTTAGAATACTGTGTACAATTCTGGTAACTGAACCTAAAAGAGGATATTCTGAAGCTGGAAAAAGTGCAGAAAAGAGCAACTAAAATGATCAAGGGCCTGGAGCAACTCCCCTATGAAAAAAAGTTACAATAGCTGGAATAGTTTGCATAAGGTGGGGGGAGGTGAGTAAGGGAAGACATGTTAGACTTAGAGGTGTATAAAATTATGCATTTTCTTCCCCCTCTTATAATACTAGAAACCAGGGTCATCCCAGAAAGCTGATTGGTGAGAGATTCAGGACAGATAAAAAGTAAACTACTTCTTCACTCACCACTGAGCAACAGACCTTCCCAGTTGATTAAAGCTGCAATCTTCAACATATGAGTTTAAAAATAGATGTCACAACTTTATACATGTTTTCAATAGAAAATCCTAACTGACTTTCTTTAAAAACAAAAACAAAGAAACATCATCATTATTATTATTATTATTATTATTATTATTATTATTTGCTGCCTTTTAAAATTTCAAAACACATAAAACAGTCTTTACATATTAATATAATTAATTAAAATAGAAGCATTAAAATAACAGCCACAGGACAAAACAATAAGATGTTAAATGAGATATATGGGCCAGCATAAATTAAAAGTGGAGTTAAAAATCCAAGTCTTTAAGACTTATTTAAAAATAGTCAGGGAAGGAACAGTCAGAAACACACAAGAAAGACGTAATTACAACCAGCATGGCCTAAATCAGGGATGGGTAGGTCTCCTCACCCTTCTCCATTGGCTATGGTTTCTAAGGCTAATTGGAGTTGTAGGCCAAAACATGTGGTGGTCCACAAGTTGCCCACCCCTGGCCTAAACAGATAGCAACCTGATCAGTGTTCGCAATTAAAAATTATAGTCCTTGTTAAATTGAAAGGAATTTACCTCACAATTGATGCTGATTTTCTTGCAATGCTGGTTTTTCTAGCCTAAAGAATCTACCCTATTTCTTCGATTCTAAGACACACTTTTTTCTCATATAAACATCTCTAAAAATGGGGTGCGTCTTAGAATCGCAGGTGTGTCTTAGGGTTTTTTTTCCTGCTGGTGGTACTGAAATTAGTGTGTGTCTTACAATCGATGGCGTCGTACAATCGAAGAAATACGGTATTGCACAATTGTGGCCTAAAAAGGCTTTGACTATGGCTTTTGCTAGACCTACCTGATAATCCGGTGGTGAGGAGGGGAGAGCCTGTGATGCAACTATCATGGGCTCTCGACATAGTCTACACCTCAGGTGTGACGAGGTCAAGAAAGGACCCTGTCGCATCTGCCATTTTTTCATCTTAAAGGGGCCATGCACACTAACGCTCGTGCGCTCAGGTAAGTGGTTTTTTTTTTTAAAAAAAAAATAGTGGCTTTCTCCACTCCCCCACCCTAGCCATGATGGCTGCAGCACTCATGAGGAGTGCTGTGCCCCATCCACCATTTTTCCCGGCTACTTGCGAGTAATTGCGGTAGCCAGGAAAAGCGATGGAATGGTCTACATGCTTGCGGTCTCAGGCTCAGCCCAAGGCCATGGGAAATACAGGGCCAAAAGTGGTTCCCGTTACCCCAGGGCAAGGGAGGGTTGACCCCTGCCTGAGCCCGGGATCCCGTGTGCATCATCTGGACACACAGGGGTGATCCCGGGTATCAGCCCGGGCTAACTGGTCATCTAGCTAAGGCCTAAGACTCTATAACTCTTACTCCTGAAATGGATGGCACTTGGAACACAGTCTTTCCAGCTAATTACAGGATACAGGGAGACATATATGGGAGAAGAAATTCTCAAAGGTGTGGAGAACCACCTATTTTAGAACTTTCAAGGAAGGTCACCAACATCTTGAATTCAGGTTGGACATGCTGGGAGCATGAAGGATCTTTTTCTGCCTCAACATGTACAGGATTGTATCCAAACTGTCTAAGAAAGCTTACATCAATGCGTAGATTACTAACATTGCGTATGGATTTCCATACAGATTTTAAAATAAAATGAAATGAAATAAAATCATAAGCTCATTTGTAAATGGAGCGGAATGAACTTGACCTCAGAAAAATGGCATTTTTGGCATAACAGCCATCCTCTTCTACTTGTGTCTCTAGTTAAAAGGATCAGGTAGGAGGTGATATAAAAATCCTCCACCTGAGACCCTGGAGAGCCATTGCCAATCAGAACAGACAACACTGTACAACATGGGCCAATGGTCTGACTAGTATGAAGCAGATTCCTATGTGACATTGTGCTTTTCTACACAAGGCTGTTAATCACTGTATCTGCTTCCAGTTTCATCACAGGTCCAAGCTCTACACAAGAGGCATGTCTATACCATACCAGTGTAGAGGGAGGGAAGGGGGAGGATCTCACAATATGATGATTGTGGGGTCCCACCTCTGTCTACAAGCAGTGCACGATGTCCCTGGAGGAAGAGGATGTCACACCCATCATTAGAAAAGCGCGCAGGAGTGCTTCTGTGCAAAATGTAAGTTGTTGGTTTTTAAAAACAACAACAACCCTCCCTCCCCCGCCGATGGGCACAGAGCTCTTGAGGAGCCCCATGCCCAGGGCCCGGGTCCTCGTGGTTAGTTGTGAGGAGCCGGGCCGAAAACGGGAGACCCGGCCACACATCCCTGCGGTCTCTGGATCAGCCCGGGCCATGGGAAAAAACTGGGATTAAAGAGTAGGGCAATATCCTGGGGTAAGGGATGGATCATCCCTCCCTGCCTCCGGGATTCCCTGGGCATCATGTGGATGCACAGGGATGATCCCGGGATGATACCTAGGATATTGCCCCATCAAGCCATGGCCAAAGAGCTTTTTATTTCCTGCTAGTCTACTACATAACCTCTAGATGGGGCTGTTCTACAGCGGAATTCTATAGCAGAATGGTGCAAATACACAAGTAGAAACAGCACTTTCAGAAACTATACCCCAATTTTCCCATTCAAAACAAAACAGAGAAGTACTCTGAAAAGGAGAAGAAGCAAAACTGGAGGATCATGGCAGCATCGAAAGAACCCACAAACAACTGTAAGTAGGGAATAATGAGCATATGATAAATGGCTCACGGAGAAAAGCACTGAATCATTGAAAGCAAGTAAAATCAGTTGCATAAGAGTAATGGAAATGAATACCACACATTTCTCTCAGGGGTGTTGGGAAATTGTCAAGAGGGGAGGTGTCTTTGTTTTTGTTTAGTAGGTTTAAGTCATCCGTATTACTGGATGGACTTCTGAGTAAACATGCATAGGATCAGGTGCACACATACTCAGAGTGAGATATTGTTGTCTTTGCAGGCACATGAATGAAAGTGTTAATGTGCATTGCTTGTGAACACCTAAGTTCAGCCCCAAAATGAAAAATCCATGGTGCATATAAGAGATATTTGAAGTGTCAATCAAGGTGCTGTTTACCGATCCACCCACTCTGTTAAAGTCCTGCTGTCTGGAACATATTGGGCGGTTTTTCATTTGCCTGAGCTGACAGATACAGATTGTGACAAGTCTCATATGGGGACTCCAGCCTGAGGGTACAGCATGGAAAAGAACTGATGAATTCAAAATTAATGGTGGAAAATGTCACGAATTACCAGTCTAGTCACCCACAACTTCTTTCATTTTTTGCTTTTAGTTTCAGGAAATTAGATACAGCTTTCAATATACAAGCAGACAAAGCAAAAATATATCTTTTCAGAGTCAAAGTATATATACTCCAAGAGTAGGCAACCTGGTGCCCTCCAACTATTTCAGACTACAATTCCAATAACTCCTCAACTTTGGCCAGGCTGGCTGGGGCTGATGAGACTTGCAGTCAGGGGGAAACCAGGTTGGTGATCCCCTGGCATATTCACACTCACATATACAAAATCTCAACTGTTAGGCTCTAGGATATAACTTAGTCAAGAATCCTTTGAGAGGTTGTCTTGTGCAAACTGGACTGAACTGAGTGGAAAGTTTGTGCTCTCTTGTGAATTTCCCATTTGTTTCAATGGGATTTTACAGGAGACCTTTCTGAATGGATGTGGTTGTTATCTGGATCAAGGGTCCATCTAGTCCAGCACTCTGTTCATACAGTGGCCCACCAGCTGTTGACCAGGGACCCACAAGCAGGACATGGTGCAAAAGCACACTTCCACCCATGTTCCCAAGCAACCAGTGTATATATGCTTACTTCCTCTGATTCTGGAGGTAGCACATAGGCATCAGGATTAGTAGCCATTGATAGCCTTCACTTCCAGGAATTTATCCAACCCCTTTTAAAGCCATCCAGATTGGTGGCCATCACTACATCTTGTAGTACTGAGTTCCATCATTTAACTATGTGCTGTGTGAAGAAGTACTTCTTTTATTTGTCCTGAATCTCCCACCAGTCAGTTTCATGGGATAACCCCAGGTTCTAGTACTTTGAGAGAGGGAGAAAAGGTCTCCCTATCCACATTCTCCACACCATGCTTTTTTCTATGCTAAACAAACCCAGTTGTTGTAATCTTCCCTCATAGGAGAGATGTTCCAGCCCTTTAATCATTTTAGTAGGGGTGTGCACGGACCCCCCCGCTCCGCTTCACTTCCAGATCCGCGGTTTGCGGATCGGGCCACTTCGCTCCGCCCCCACTCTGCCCATGCCCGCTCCGCTCCGCTGCGGAGCTCCGGATCCAGATCGGAGCTCCGTTTTTTTCTCCCCCATAGGCTTGCTTAAGCTTAAAAAGTATACAACTTTTTTTCTGTGAAAGTTAGAAACCTCACGTTTGGCACCATGACACCTCATGGAGGTATACACAAGCACGCCCAGACTCAAGGCAATCCCATCATCCCCTGAATTTTGGGGAATTTATGAAAATCAGGCACCTCATTCACACCCCTTTTGATAGCTCCGTCAATTTGCACGTTAAAAACATCAAACTTGCCACCATGATAGCTTATCCAGGGACACACACACATGCCCAGACTCAAGGCAGTCCCATCATCCCCTGATTTTTGGGGAATTCATGAAAATCGGGCACCCCATTCACACCCCTTTTGATAGCTCTGTCAATTTGCACGTTAAAAACCTCAAACTTGCCACCATGATAGCTTATCCAGGGATACACATGCACGCCCAGACTCAAGGCAGTCCCATCATCCCCTGATTTTTGGGGAATTTATGAAAATCGGGCACCCCATTCACACCCCTTTCGATAGCTCTGTCAATTTGCACGTTAAAAACCTCAAACTCGCCACCATGATAGCTTATCCAGGGACACACATGCACGCCCAGACTCAAGGCAGTCCCATCATCTCCTGATTTTGGGGGAATTTATGAAAATCCAACTCCCCATTCACACCCCTTTCGATAGCTCCGTCAAATTGCACGTTAAAAACCTCAAACTCACCACCATGATAGCTTATCCAGGGATACACACGCACACCCAGACTCAAGGCAGTCCCATCATCCCCTGTTTTTTGGCGGGGCTTAAACCTGCAGACATCTCAATGGGGCCATTTCAAAGGAAATCCCAACATGCCATGAATTAGGGAGTAGAGATAAACCTATATAAATCTTCTTCCACACTTGAAAAATGGATTTGGAACTTCCAAAACTCCAAGTGAGCACAGGAAGGACTTCTCCCCTGAGTCAAAGCCAGACACACACAACATCCCTGTGAGGCGGGCAGGGGAGGAGAGATGGAAGGCAGGCAGGCAGGCAGCAGACATTTCTGGGGGCATAAGGAAGTGAGCCATGGATAAGCCAGTAATGCATATAAAATGGAATAAATAAATAAATAAACAAAGGAGGGGTGGAATTAAAAGCAGCAGTGTTGCTGAATAAACAACAAGAAGAACTTTTTTTTAAAGGCTATATCTGTCTTTTACCAGCAATAGGGGGACGTGCTCAGGGGAGGGGGAAGCAGCTGCCAGTTCAACTCATGAAAGCCATTGCTTCACCACGACAGCTGAGGAGTAGAATTGTCACTTCAACTCATGATAGGCATTGCTCCACCGGGTTACTCTCTTTGGAGGGCTCTGATTGCCCTCCAAGTACAGGAGAGAGTGGGGACACGTCCACATGGGATGCCCTAGGGGAGCTCATCCCCTTGCACCACATCTTTTCAGTTGTTCCCCAAAGTTAGGGTGGGTAGCAGTGCTGTGTTTCTATCTCTTATTATTGGCTTAATATATGATTTCAGGTTGTGTTTGTGCTTTTGGTGGGGCTACTGTTTTAAAAAACACTGGGAAAAGTCCATTCAGACTAAGAAAGAGAAGTTCCCAGAATCACAAGTTACCCATTTTGCCTATCCCCTCCTCCAACTTTGGGATCATGTGATCATGACCGGGAGTTGACTCTGCCCCTCAGCCCTTCAGAAAAGGTATTTTCCCGCCGGTTTTTTTAAAAAATTATAGCACACGAACCGCACCACGCAGAGAGCTGAGAGTAGTCTCAAAATGACCCCCATCCACGACTCTCCAAGCACAAGAATTTTCAGAAATATAGCTTCAAAAATAACACAGTTATCCCCCTTTCTTTTCCGCAATGCAATCCTACGGGCGAAATGTTTCAAGATGGCGATCGGATCGGACCGCGGAAACTGGAGCGCTCCAAAAATGGGCGCTTCTCTTCGCCTTGTTTCTAGGGGTCCGCGGTCCGCTTCTACTTCGCCTCTGGGCAAGGCGGAGCAGGCCAATTCGCTCCTGCTTCTGCGCTTCTAATCGGAGCGGAGCACATGCCTACATTTTCGTTGCCCTTTCTTACACTTTTTCCAGCTCTATAATATCCTCTTTTAGGTGTGGTTACCAGAACTGTACACAGTATTCTAAGTGTGATCACACCATAGGCTTTTATAAGGGCAGTATGATACTGGTCGTTTTATTCTCAATTCGTTTTCTTATCATGCCTAACATGGAGTTTGCCTTCTTTACAGTGGCCGCACACTGGGTGGACATTTTCATCAAGCTGTCCACCTTGAACATAGCTCAGAAGATAATAGGCAGCCAGTGCAGTTCTTTTAACACAAGTGGAACATGAACATAGGTGGGTGTCTTACTGAACATCCTAGCTCTTGCATTCTGCACTAGCTGCAGTTTCCAAACCAGGCACCAGGGCAGCCCCACACAGCACAGAACAGTAATTTAGATGTGAAATATTTTTCCTATAATGTCTATCTGAGCAAGGCTATATCAACATGTACCATAGCTCAGAATATGTTATAGGTGGCCAATATGTTATAGGTCTCCCTCTTTCATTTCCAAAATGTCCTCAACATTTGCCTGAATGTTCTACTGTGAGCATTTTTGGTCTGCTCCTAGTGCCAGTGCACTTGCTCACATGCAACCTTCGCTACCTCTCTCTGGTCCCAGTTCAAATGCTTACCTAGGCTTGAGACCCTGGCCCTTTCTACACCTAAGGATTATCCCAGGAAAATGGAGGGATCATCTCTGCCTGCTCCAGGGATCCCCTCTGTGTCATTTGCATGCACAGGGATGATCCCGGGACGATCCCTGGAAAAAAGGCAGGTGTAGAAACAGCCCATTACTGTGGTGTAGGAGCAGAGATGCAGGCATGTCTCATGCATGATTCATACAAAATACTGTGTAACCAGGTGGTCCAAGCAATAGACACTGGTATGCACTGAGGCCCCAAATATATGATTCCTCAAAAAATAATAATGAGGGAAAGACCACAACATTCTGCCTTCTAAACATACAGAGGTTAGCATGGTGTTACGTTAAAGTCTGCCTGCCCATTCTTCCACCATAGGAACATGTAAGCATTTGAACTACATTTCTATTGTTTTGTTACCCTTCTCCCTTCTGTGAAGAATGGCCAAAATGGCTGTGGTATTGTTCTGCTCCATTTGGCTCCGGCCTGTGGGCCAGGAGGAGGGAGTTTCGGGGAACATTCCTCAGGGTCTATCTCATGGCTTGGGTAATTGGCTGTGCCAAGCCCTCCCTATCTCCTGTAGCAGCACCTGTGAAGCTATCAGTTTAGCCTGAGTAGGCAAGGTGGTGCTAATTGGGGTGTTGATCTGTTTCAGCTGTAGAAACGGCCTGATGAAGGGGGGCCCACACACAAGGGAGGGGTGCCAATGACCCGAGAGGGGCATAGGATTGGCTAAGGTAGGTCATGATGCCTGCCACCTGAAAAAGGATAAAGAGGTGGGCAGCCAGGGGGGCAGCCATCTTCCCTAGACTGACACTTGTGTGGAATGGGAGATCCCTGATGAGCTGGGTAAACGCTTGGTTTTAGATAAGTTTTTTTATGTTTTAAGTGTCTAGATGCTCCAGGGGAATCTGTTTGCCTTTGAGGCATGGTTTTGGGTGGACTAGAGTTTTAAAATGTTTGCTTGTTGTTTGAAATTGCCTGTTGTGAAGTTTGTTCTTAAATTCTTGCCCCATACTTTTCTTGTCCCTTCCTATCCCCCACCCCTTTATACCCTATTGTCTGTGTAATTTGTGTGTTCGACTGAGGCCCTACGTGTTAGTTTTAGTGTCTGTAAATAAACTGCTTCAGTCCTTAAAGTGTGTGTGTGGTTTCATTCCTCAGAGGGCTGGCTCTTCCTGGCTGTCAGGGCTAGGGAGGCGGCTACCTGGGAATTCAGATGTTTGGTCCAGGAGCCTACCTTGCAGGGATGCTGGGTGGACCCCAGCCTTCCTTCACACCTTCCACACCCACATTTACCTGTCTTCACTGTGAAGACTGTAAGTTCCTAAGGAATAGAGGCAATCTCTTTCTCTCTCTTTCCCCCATCCCTTACGTTATTGCATAAAATGCCATGTATACAGATGGCACAATACAAATAAATAACAGAAATTTAGGATTGCTTTATTTAAGAGAAAGCATTCTAATTCACCAAACGTTCCCCTTAAAGATCTCAATGTAATTTTTACTTCAACAGATTGCAGAGTGAAAGGTACTAGTTAAAATCCTTGATCTGAATCCAGTTTTGTATTGGTCTCTGAGCAGGCAGATTTTCACGTTTTTCTTTAGAAGTTAAACGGCAGTATTTGTTGATACTCCACTTCAGTATTACAGTTAACACCAAATTGGCAACAGTCGGCCATTTTATGCCCATATTGTAATAAATCATAACCAATCAGGGTCAACAATTGTGTAATATTATAAGCATTAGTCTTTTTTCTGCCAAATAATTCTACCAACAAGCTGTTTCTTTCTTTCTGATATATGAGAGTGAGAAATATGAGAACATTCAGATACTTTTTTGGACTGGCCCTCAAGCACATAAGAAATTTAATTAAACATATTTTTGTGTTTTTCTTTCTTTTCTATCTGAGTTAGGCTGCCACTCTGTGCTACTTTAAAAAAGAAAAATCCAGAGACTTTTAATGTGCATTATACAGGACAGTCAAGGCAAGATAAAAAAAAAATGTGTGTGTGTAGTTCTTTTCTTTTTAAAAAAGGAAAACATGTTTTAACTTCAGAAGGAGGAGATTGTGTTAATTAGACATATGCCAAATGCAGAATTTATCTGCTGCCTGTCAGCAAACATCTGCCATAGAAGATGTTTTCTTGTTTTCAATGTTCTGAATGTGCTGGGTGTTAGAAACAGGGAGTTGATGGAAATAGAGCAGGACAAAAAACTCAAGACAGCCTCCTTCAAAAAAGGACATTAGTGAAATGCAAGTAGGGCATTAGCTGACTCCTCTGTGCACAGAAGACCACACCATTAGTTCCAGATGCACTTTCTGCAGGCACCTGCATTTTAGTGGTATGGACAACATCAGCTGTTGTGCCACTCCAGTTGCGTTCTGTTATTACTGCCTGAAGGTTTTGGATTGGAAGCCAGAACTGATTCACACATGAACTTCAAACGATGACTTGCATCTCTGAATCAGTGCTTGGGCTGCAGTAATGGACTGGATGAGGGCCAAGTCCTGTTAGAGGGTGGTTCTTCTACCCTGCTCCAACGAGGGTTGTACTCCCCTTACACTGTTGAGCCTAAAGCATGTCATTAAAGTGTGTGTGGAAATGCTCTCATTTCTCCCATGCCTTATATCAGGTAGGAAGCTGCCTTACTCTGGGGCAAACATCTGTCCATCTAGCCCAGAACTGTTTACTCTGACTGACAGTGATGCTTCAGGATCTTAGAGGTCTTTCACATTACTGGCTCACCTGATCATTTTAACTGGGAGGATTGGTAGTAAGTGCAGCTTTGGATGTCGTAAACAGAATAGGGCACTTTCCGCACCTAAGGGTTATCCCAGGAAAATGGAGGGGTCATCCCTGCCTGCTCCCAGGATCCCCTGTGTGGCATTTGGATGCACAGGAACGATACTGGGATATAGGGCTGGTGTAGCTCCCCAGAGAGGTCCACCTGGCACCTACACTGTACTCCTTTCATCACCAGCTGAAGACCTTTTTATTCTCTCAGTATTTTAACACTTAATTTTAACTTAAATTCAAATTTTACTGTTCTAATTCTGTATTTTAATCTATCAATTTCTGCTGTATGGTTTTATCCTGGTTGTGCTTTTTATACTGTATTTTGTATTTGTGTTTTTAGACTGTTGGTTGTTTTATTATAGTTTTAAGATTTGTGAACCGCCCAGAGAGCTTCGGCTATTGGGTGGTATAAAAATGTAATAAATAAATAAAAATAAATAAATAAATAGACATGCCCTAGGTTAGCCTTCCCTGATGTAATGCCTTTCAGATGTTTGGGACTACAACTCCCATCACCCATGTCCATTGGTCACCTTGTCTGGTGATGATGGTAGTTATAGTCCAAAACATCTGAAAGGCACCACATTGGGGAAGGCTGGCATAACTCATTTGTTCACTGGATAATGTGGAAAAACAAAACTGAAAAGTGTGGTTTGGATTCAGATTGAGTCATACTTAGAGTAGACTCATTGAAATGAATGAGATTAAAGTTAGTCACAACTTACTTGTTCTATTCATTTCAATGAGTCTAGCCATCACTAGGTCAGGATCAAACTCCTTATGTGTAATAGAAACACACACACAGCCCTTGGCCACCTTGCAATAATCTTAAAAAGAAATTCTAAAGTGCCCTGCAAACAAGGCAGAAAAAGGAAACCTCTTTAATGAGAAAGGAAATTGGAAGACAGATTTTGGTACAACCCTAAATCCATTTGTCCAAAGTGTTTTTATTTATTTATTTATGAAATTTATATACTGCCCCATAGTATATAAATAGTCTCTGGGTGGTTTACAAAAGTTAAAAACTGTGAACATTAAAAACTATACAAAATTTTAAACCATCAAAATATAAAAACAACAGTATAAAACAGTATCTATTTTAAACAAAACAATTCTGTGGTCCATTAAAAAAAACACTTAGCATATGTTGTTAAATGCTGTTAAATGCCTGGGAGAAGAAAAAAGTCTTGACCTGGTGCCGAAAAGATAACAATGTTTGTTTGTTGCTTTGTTCTAAGGGAATTTGAGAGGGGGGGGCATGTCTAGACCTAGGGAGGGGAGGTGGAGGATGTAATGATATGGTGATTGTGAGATCCTCTCCCTCTGTCCACAAGTAGTGTGTGACATCCCGGGAGGAAGAGGACATCACACCCGCCATATTGGGTTTGTTTAAAAAAATTGAAGATGGGCACACGAGCACTTCATCAAAAAGGAAAGTGTTGTTTTAAAAAAAGTTTCCGCTCCCGCTTCCCATCCCCGATGGGCACCAAGCTCCTGAAGAGCTCCGTGCCCCATATCCGGTTCCTGGCTCCTGACTTTTACTCTGGATTTGTCCCAGGATTGCAGAAAATTGTGGGAAAATGGTCCCAGAAATCCTGGAAAAATGGAGTGATCATCCCTGCCTGCTTCTGGAATCCCCTATGCATCATGTGGATGCACAGGGATGATCCTGGAATGATCCTAGGGAAAAGGCAGGGTGTAGTCATGCCCATAGTTACTGGTACTAAGATGCTTGTGGGTTGGTTGGGGTTTTTTTTAGGGGGGGTGTTGGGTTTTCCCCCCCACCCTGCTCCTAAGAGCTTTTCTGAAATTGAATTTGCCTCTCAGGCTGAAAGAGGTTCCCTATTATTGTTTTAATTAATAGAATAATGATTTATTATTATTATTTAAAATATTTCTTAGCTGCCTTTCAGGGCTGAAATTCTCTCAAGCTAATGTACAACAATAGAACACATAAGTATAACTAATGCGGTATTTTAAAAAAAGGTAAAAACAGTAGAAACACAATAAAACAGCAAGAGAAGCAAACATTCAATAAAAGACAAATGAATAACAGACTTACAACAGACAACTAGAACTGCAACCCAGTCTGCTAAAAAACAATCAGGGGAAGGCCAGAGTAAAGTAATATGTTTCCAAGACCTTCTTAAAAGCTTGCAAAATAACCATACCTTCTGCTCTCCCCTCTTTACTACATGTAACTTTTCTGGCCTCTCTTTTAAATCTGTGCATGGTAATAAATCCTTTCCTGATTATTTAAAGGATGTAAAGGAACGCTTCCTTGTGTCTCCGGTGATTACAAAGAATGCAGTGTTGTCCCTCAAACTCCGTGGTACTAAATTTCCACCTTCTTATATACATAATGCCATACTTTTTGACACCAACAATTACAGCAAAAGCAACAACTGATTTGCTGATTGGTAATTAAAGACATGAGAACTAACACTCAGGTGCCCATAGGAATGCAAATGAAGAACTGTGTGTTAGTTTAGACAGAGGTTAGAGGGTATAATTTATTTATGAGCTAATGCATTAATGCATGAGAATCTGGAGGTGGTTAGGGGATTACGACTCGTTACTATATAATATTTGCTTGGGAAAAAATGTATAGTGCAGTGTTGTTGTTTTGTTTTTTGCTTTTTTAAGTTTTAGCCAGCTGGTGATTAAAACACTCTGACTCAAGCCAGATTGGTTTGCTTGTTTTTGCTCATGTGTACCTCTGAGCCAAATGTGAGGAATGGCCCTGAGCTTGTCATAATGCATCTATTTGAGGGAATTCATAGAATCTTTTGAAAACCCTTTCGGAATTACCCCAAATAAACTTTCTCCTATCTCCTTACATCAGTTGTTTGAGGGCTTATTCAGCTGGGTGGAAATCAAAGCACGGCCTTCAAGATAAACTTCTGGAGGTCCATTAATGTGCAGTAATATTATACTTTTCATCAGAGACAAGTTATATTTCTGCGGGATGGAATGGTATCTATATTGGGTCACGGGGGACTTCATAAGTTATTTCATTGAGTGATGGGTGAACTAGCACCAAGTGAATTGTTTTTTACTAGAAAAGGGGCATTACAACCATGCCCGGCTTGCCTGGGCATGGATGCTGCTGTGGGTGGGAGCGAGAGAGGCGAGGTGTGAAGTCTTGCCATTGGTGGCCTCCACATGGTGCCACCAGAGGCTGGGAGGGGCTTTCAGACTTTATTATGGAACTGCGCCCCTCCCAGGCATCTCTTCGCGGCTCCCTCCCTCCCTGTAGACCATGTGGGTTTGCCGGTCGCCCCTTCGGGGGGCAGGTAGGATTTTTTTCCCCTCATTTAGTTTAGCATTTTTTTCTACCTACTTCACACTGTAAGACAGCAGGGGAGTTTTAATTAAGCTAACTGGTACAATTTGGTCACATTTCATTCTGGGGGTAGGTGTGTGGGCATCGGGAGCAAGAGCAGGGTTGGTGAGCATTCCTCGGCACCATTGTGGTGATTGGTAACACCTGAGACCCTCAGCTGGGAGTCTTGCGGCACCAGTGGGTGGGATAAGGATTACCTCTGAGGCCAACTTTCCTTATCCACTCTGAGTTTTGCAACCTGAGGGGGGTGACATAGGAAGGCCTCCCTACCCCAAAAGGAGAATCAGGATGGGTAACAACTTATAAGTGCCACCTATTCAGATACGAATCGCTCGCCTGATCCCAATTTTGGCCAACTTAAATGGCCTAACCAGGATGTCCGCTCAGGCCTCCATCTACCTTCACTGAACAATAAATGTGGCCCTATTTAAATCCAACTTCCTTGTCTCATCTCGTTATTTCACCTTACATTCCCGCAGTAACAAATTCATCCATGTGAGCTCAGACGAGAGTTCTTCTTCAATACAAAAACATCATTCTGCATATATGAGTTTATGTACATGCACAATGTCATTATGGATATTGGGGAGGGATGTATGAGAAATTTGTTTCAGTTTGTTTTCATCAGGATTGACTGAGTTTCCATCTTTCAGCCAACTATGGACTTTGACATGATCTGGACTTGAAGTCCCTCCATTTTTGAGCTTGGACCAACAACAAAAAAAAGAAGTGTTCCACAGCATGTGTCCTTCTGAAAAATGTGCATGAAAAAATGTGCAAATTTGAAAATGCACACAAATATGCTTTAATCAAAGGAAGACTAATGCATGGATTCCAAAGACATGAACAATTGATGTGTACATTGGGAAAATATGCACAAAAATATGCATGGATTTTCATGTGCAAACAAAACAAAAACAAAGCTCACCATCTGATACAGGTTCGAATGAACATAGAGATGGAATTTGCAGGACTTTGGGGATCTCAGGTTTTCACTGATTCACACATCCCTAATCTTTTGGAATTGTGTAGTATAGCAGGATGTCACCTTTTTGATTGGTTGTTTTTCACCGTGCAGTTTCTAACTGAACCTTATACTTACATTTGCCCCGACAAATTCATTTACTTTGTACACCCAGAGAGAAAGCTTTAGATATCCTGGTAGAGTGCCCACTGAATCCCAAAGATGGGCTCTGCAGGATGAATCAGGCACTTTGCAACCAAGACGTGAGTGGTTGTTTTTGAAGTGATTAAGAAGGGAGCTTATTGGAAAGCAGTTGCTAAAAACTCCCAAGCAGAACACACCATTTCTGAATTCTATTTAGCACTTTAAGGAACAGTTCCATTGGAAAGTTTCTCCATCAAAATATATATTTGAACCAACCTGAGCTGGCTCCTTGGTCCCTAATAACAGCAAAGCCTCAGTTCAGTCTCCGCATCATCACTGAAAATGATGCTCCCAGCACTATTGGGTCAGAGGCAGAGGCCTTAAAAGCTGGCTCCATCCCAAACCTGGCCTCTTCCCCCTTTGGCCTCCCACCCACCCTACCCCCAAGCAGTGCAGGATTTTATTTATTTATTTATTTATTTATTACATTTTTATAGTACGCAATAGTGAAAGTTCTCTGGGAAGTTTACAACAACTAAAACCAAAAAAATCCATCATAAAACACCACATAAAATTTAAAAGCTTAAAGCTAAGTGAAAACCACAATTAAGCCTCACAGCAATGCAGAGATTTAAAATGCAATAACAGATTTTAAACAACAGAGCTAAAAGACTAAAACGCCCAGGATATAACAAGGACTTCACCTGATGTCGAAAAGCAGGGATGTTGTGGGTGACCAACTGGGGCCAGGAGTCCAAGGGAATCCCTGTGTCTGCCCCCCCCCCACACACACACAAACACACACCGCCCGGACTCATTTTGCCAAACGCAGCGCATTCACAGGCCCATCGTTTGAGGACTTCTGTGGCCCAGCAAGCAGCCAGCAGCCGTTCTGCCACATCAAGCTTAGCCTGGGCATGGGGAGGCCTTTGTGGAGAGGACCAGACGTGTCCAACAACTATTGGCTGGGCACATCCTGGTGCCACTGGGCTGGGAGAGGATGGCAGGGTTGGTAAATGAAGACTCAACCTTCCCAGTCTCATCTTTGCTGCATGGCTCCCTCCCTCCCTGTATGCAGTGTGGGCTTGCTGGTTGCCATTAGGGGGGCGAGTAGGAATTTTCGATTCTTGTACTGAATTGCTCATGAGTTTTTTCGCCTACTTCACATTGTAAGACAGCTTGGGAGTATTAAATAGGTTAATTTGTTGATTCAATTTGGTCACATTTCATTTGACACTAGGTACGGGCATCCAGAGCGGGATTGGGAATCGGTGAGCATTCACAGGCACTGTTCAGGGTGACTGGTAAGAGGTCCCAGCTTTGAGACCCGCAGCCTAGCTGGAGAGATAAGACTTATGTTTGGGGACAATCCTCCTCATGCACTCAGAGCCATGCAGCCTGAGTTGGGGTGACAAAGGAAGGTCTCCCTACCCCACAAGGGGCAGGCCTGTGGGAAGGCAAATGGTGCAGCGCCTGCCCACGGGCCATGAATGGCTCGCCCAACTTGAGGTGCTTGTAAACAGGCCATATTGGCTGCCTGGTAGGATTCCTACCCCTTTGCAAATCCTTAATAAATGTGACCCTGTTTAAACCCAGCTATTCTTGTCTCGTCTCGTTTTTATTGAGCTACGCACCACAACTGCCTCGTCCAGAGCATCTATTGCTGTGCACAATAGAGGCTCTGGAAATTATGTATTTTCCCCTTTGTGTAAAGGCCAGATTTATCTGTTGCGATGCCCTATATATACATCCCCTAGACAAAAAAATCTCGTTTACATTCTTCGTTATCTTTCTGATCGATCTTCCCTTGAGCAAATCTGTATATATTTTTTTAATATTTTTTATTTATTTTCTACACTATATAAACATACAACATTACAATAATAATAATAATAATAATAATAAAAGGAAAAACATCAAACAACTGCTACATACATATTGAATAAATGTTGAGTACATATATGTTAAATAAGTATTACCTATACATTATCCTACTACAACATCATCATTCTTAACATAAACGTGCACCCTCCACCTCGGGATCTATTCCTGAGTCCAAAATCTGATCGTTTCTTCTGCTGGCGGTTTCCCACTTCCCTTAGTAAACACAAATATTAGGAACTGTTTCCAGATTCCTTCAAACTCATTTATTTTAATTACGCCTTTTCTCCACTTAATATTACATGTCAGTTTATCATTAATGGCAAATCTGTATATTGCTGGCTGGAAATAACGTATTTATTACTGATCTGGTTGCAAAATTCGCCTTAGCTGCAAATAAGTTGAGAGCTAGGCACCAAGACTGCCAACAAGTTTCATAATGGAGAGCTTGAGATTTCGTTCTGGTATATGTAGTGATCTAGTTCCCCACTCACAAGTTCTTAATGTATATTAATGTGATTTTTATCTGTGTTCATTATTTTTGTTTTACTCTATATTATCCATTTTTAACTTACTTAACATTTATTTTAGCTTATCTTTTCAGTTGTTTTTATTATGTTGAATTGTGATGGATTATCCCTTTCAGCAATAAAGATTTCATTCATGCATGCATAAATCAGACCTTTACACCTGCTATTTACACCATGGGGGAAATACAATGAAGGCTCCAGATGAGGGCAAACGGGCTTGTGATGTCATCAGATGCTTGTCAAGCAGGAGTGGATGGTGGTGGCAGTGGCCAAGCATCCAATGAGAAGGCCGAAGGTGAGTCTGTCCCTCTTTACCAAAACAAGCACAATGGGCATCAGGTGATCCTCTCTGAGAAGTTCATTCCACAACTGGGATTCCATAACAGAAAAGGCCCTCTTCCTGGTAGTTTCCCATCTCACTTCCTTTGGCAAAGGCTCATGGAAAAGGACCACTGAAGATGTCCAGAAGATTTCCTGATTTCTCCCTTGGGAGGGCTGAGTAGGAATTTTTACCTGGTCACAGTTTGGCTTTGTGTACAGGTGTTTCTTTCCCCTGAGCTGGGTTTTTAGTATTAATGGTGGGGCCTGGTTAAATAAGGTCATTGGAAATGGAAGGGTTGTGTGGGAATTTGCAGAAAAACAAATTTGGTGAGCATTCAGAGGCACCTTTATGGCAACTGGTAAGCCTGAAGCCTGCAGATCAGGGGCTGTGCAGCCCAGGAGCTGGAATATGGTTTGCCTTTGGAACCAACCTGACTCACCTACCCAGAGGAGACAGAGGGAGTCCACTCTGCTACTCATGTGTGTAACCTAGGGGAAATGGCAGGCCAGATCCCACTTCTTAACTAGGCACAGTGGCTCACCTACATGCCAGTCTAGTTGCCTGCAGGTCCATTTAGTGACATTCCTGGGAGACCATAATTTCCTGGGTTAAATTAAGAGCCCCTAGTTCACCCAAGCTCTGGTGGCTATGTTGTTTTCCCCTCTGTTCTCTTCTCTGCCTGCAAGAGTGCAGTGCATAAATCTGTATGCACTTCACATCTCTGGGTAACGGTTCCTTTAGACCTGTGCTTGTTCTATACATGCAAGTTACATATCCATGTCAATGAGAGTGCATGACAACAACATGGGCAAAAATATCACAGGATCTTTTTAGCCACTTTCTGATCTCAATATAATGGGATCCCTTTGGAACTTATTAAAGGTTCACAGTGAATTTTGAATTTTGCTAAACTACAAAAACACTAGAGATAATGACTACTGATGTAGTATGAATGTAGCATTGTATAAAACCAGTAAAATATCGTACCTGATCCCATCTGATCTATGAGGTTTTCTTGAACTTCATGAGCCTATAATAAAAATTACCTTCAGGACATCATAAAGTCAATTGCTGATGGTCCAAGCCATCAATAGGGTGGGATCCATGATTATGCTGCCATAAACCGAAAACCTTGGCTAGAGTTACCCAGGCCCAATGTGCCACTCTGCACTGGAGCCCAGTGGGTGCCCACCATTTAATCCCCCCACAATGCCTCATGTATTCTAGGGAAATTAAAATGGAAGACAACACCACCAGCAGTTAGTAGTAGCACTGGCTATTTGCTGCTGCTGTGCCTGCTGGTCAGCCACTACAAGTGGGAGGAGAGGTTTCTTCCACTGACAAAAGGTCCATTCAGGGTGGCATCAGCAGCCCTTGGCAAAACTGGCACCAGCTCTATATAAGTGTGAAAGAAACACAGAGGGGATCTCTAAATGAGCAATTTATAGCTTGCTCATGACTGGCCACTCCTGCCTTTCCCCTCAGAAGTCCTGCGTTTTTCTAACATGGAGATCATCCAAGTGGCAGATGCAGTTCAATGTAAGCAAGCGTGATGCACATTGGCACAAGGAAGGCCAGAAGGGGCAGAAGGGGTATGGGAGGCAGATGGCATCATTTGAGGGACCTGCAAAAAATCCGTGAGTGCCCAGTAATGAGCGTGCAATAAAACTCCTCGGATGGAGCCCACCGTTAAGAGAAATTGGTACCTTTCAATCAGATAAACTTTTGGGATTCTAAGAAAGCTGAAAGAATATCACTTGACTTGAAGAGATATGCACTTTTTAATCCTTATATAGACATTCCTAACTAATCTAATATTTTGGTATTAAAATAGCTACCCAGAGTCATGTACTACCACATTATAACATTAAGCAAATCTTGTTGTACTTGTTAATTAAATCCTTGAAAATGTTAACACCAGACAGTTTTAGTGTCAGCAAACTATGAACATAGCTAATTAAAACCTTTTATGCGACTCCTTCATGTAATTTTTCTCATGTGCATATTAAAGCTATCAGATTGCAAGCTTGGAGTAAAAAGGCAGTTTTGTTGAAGAAACTATGTAAAATACAGGAATCTAATTCATGCTATTACATGTACCACATGCAAGCATTGGTTATATAATAAGTTTAGCAATAATAATAATAATAATAATAATAATAATAATAATAATAAAAAGAAGGAGGAGGAGGAGGAGGTTCAAAATTCTTCATATACTATTATTTATTATTATTATTATTATTTATTTATATAGCACCATCAATGTACATGGTACTATCTCATTAATTCTTAAGAACACGAAAAGAGCCTTGTTGGATCAGACAAGGGCCCATCTTGCTCACTATTCTGTTCACACAGTGACAAACCAGCTGCCTGTGATAAACTCACAAGTAGGACATGTGTGAAACAGCACCCACCTGCCCATGTTCCCTAGCAACTGTTGTGCATAGGTATAAATCATCTGATATTGAAGGTAGCATATAGCTTATAGCCTTATGCTCCATTAATTTGTCTAATCTCCTTTTAAGGCCATTCAAAATGGTGGTAGCATCTTGTGATAGCAAATTCCATAGTTTAACTATGTTTGGTATAGTCATTATGCCACTGCAGTTCTGTCTATTTCAATACACACACACACACACACACACACACACACACACACAGAGAGAGAGAGAGAGAGAGAGAGAGAGAGAGAGAGAGAGAGAGAGAGAGAGAGAGAGAGAGAGATTCCCTTGTCCATATTACAGTAGTTGATTGTTACCGTTATCAATGCTTGTGTATTTAAATTATACCAGGCTTCTTCTTTTGTCAAAGCAATTTAACAATAACTTCTAACTGGAAAACAAGCCAAGATATTATAATCCAATAAAACATTTGAAGTTCCATGGAAAATCATCAAATGGTTTTCAATGGACCTTCCGATTTATATTCAAAAACAAATAAGACATATAAACAATGGAAATCTACCATGGTAGCAGTCTTCCTACCTATAGCCAAAGGAGATATGAATCTGGATATACGTACATCACTATCTATATTTTGACCCCATTAAACAAGATGCATGAGTTTTGTGATGTGCAACTCTATTTGGAAGCCACCACTTTGACGCTGCCTATGAGTACAGCTGGATTGGATTTGGTGAATATATATATATATATATATATATATATATATATATATATATATCCTATCTTTCTGTCTGCTTTTGTATCACTGAAATAGTTTCCCTCTCATATTTTATTTAAAGCATATCTCTATTTTTAATTCCTAATCCAATGTTCAAATTTCATTGCTTTAAAAACTTGACTGGAATTCTTTACTTGGAACAGGGAATAACGTCTTGGGACCACACTAGGATTATAGGAGATTTAAGGAACCAAAGGAGAGCGAATGTTTTTAAATCTCATCAACATCCATCAAAAGTCAGATTAAGATGATGTTTTTGAAATGAATGTGGATTATTCCTATACTGAACAATATCCACGTGAGTTTTTTTTCAAACCTTTTACTACTTGTCAATTTCCCATTTTACCCATCGGTGCTTCAGAAAATAACCTGAGTGGACCAATTCAGTGACTTCCCACCTCAACTCAGACCATGATCTGAATCTTGATTTGGAAATCTAGATCTTCATGCTTCTCATTGGAAAGCAACAAATGTCTCTAACTTTTGTTATGTCTGTCAGACGTTGGATGACAGTACCTCATTGTGGGTATTTTGTCTGACAAATTTACGGATGTCGGTTTGGGGGTGAAGTTCATTGAGGTGCCAGGAGCACTTTTCACTTCCCCTGTACCAAGTCAGGCCAGTTCACTCATTTTGGTCCCCCCCCCGCTCTCTTTAAGTTGCTGTTTAGGCAAATTACAGTGTAATTTGCATAATTTGTACTAACTTTGGCCATGATTTGCTTAATTTCTGCAAACTGCATCTGCACCTTGTACAAATTTAAGCATATTATGGCTGCAATTTGTGCAAATTAAGCAAATTAGGGTTGCAATCTGTGCAAATAGTGATTAAGAGGAACCCCACCCCTAAAGAAAATTCCCAGATTTGGGGGGAAAGTTTGTGGCTTCACTTGCAATGCAAGGTGAGCTGGGGGCTTACTGTAAATTAGGGCTATGCAGGGCCCCCCCCAATTCACCTTGGAGGCCAGTTAAGAGCTCCCAAAGCAGCCCTGATTCACCTTCAAGGGTTGCTCACCTCACCTGGGTGCCAAAGCGGAGGCAAGATTCAGGCCCTCCGAGGTGACTCAGACTTTTCCAGGTGCCAGCTGTGCAGCCAGCACCCTTTACTCACTCTCCCCGCTTAACTGCTGCTGCTCCCATTGCCGCCACCACCTCCTTGCTCCTGCTGGCTTCTGCCACCGCTGCATGTGAAAATAACCAGGCCAGGCATGATTTTAAGATATTGCGGGGGCTCTGAGTGATTAGTACTTCTATGGCCACCGTAGCTGGCAGGAGCGAGGAGGCAGCGGCGATGTTGTCAGGTAAGGCCCACCCAGTGCCGCTCCAAACTGGCCCGAGGCACCGCAAAGCTTCGGAGCTGATCAGCTTTGTCTTTGGGGTGCCTCGGGCTGAGCCAGAACTGCCTCAGAACCAAGGCAAGGCAGGCCGAATCAGCCCGCCTCAGCTTGCATTCGGGGCCTTAGCCCGAGGTGGGGCACAGACCTAGTGTAAATCCATTAAGCCCCAAAGGTCTGGATTTCCCCACAATGACAATTCCTAGACAATTTCCATACCAATGGGTATTGAGGTTTCATGCCACATGAAACCTCAACCTTTACTTTGTTTTTGTTTTTTAAAGTGAACTTTAAAAAAAAAAAATCTTAGCAGAATTGGATGAAATTTGCAGGGATAGTTGCCTATTCTGGGTTGTGGATGGGTGGTAGTCACACCTACTAAGTTTCAGATGAATAGGTGCAGGGAAATTTGTACAAGAGCAGCCAGGGTGGTGGTGAAAAAGGCGGTGCTTATCCCGTTATGTGTTTTTGTTTGGCAATTGTTATAAAAATAACATAGCGGTTGTCCTAATTAAGAAACCTGAAAAAATTCAGAAAGATAGGTACAGTGTGTTTTTGTGAAATGTGAGTGTTCAAATTGGGATGGGGTAATAGATTTACTTTGAATATTATTTCTAGTGGTTTAATCCTGTTTTCTGGTTTGTTTGGAATAATCTCATTTGAATTTGTGCAAATCCTAGTGCAACCTGGTAAAAAAGAAGAGAAAGGTCTCTCTCTCTCTCTCTCTCTCTCTCTCTCTCTCTCTCTCTATCTCTTTCTGTGTGTGTGTGTGTGTGTGTGCATGTATGTATGTATGTATGTATGTATGTATGATTATATGTATGTACTGGACAACTGCTCATATAACTACTAAAAATATGTGGTGAATGTGTTTAATAATGATTACTCAATTAATAAACCAAGCCACATTTTATAATGTGATTAAAAGTTTGTTCTAAGAAAGAGTCCAGTACTGACGTTCAAATTTTATGCTTTCTAATCCTTTAAGAAAGGATTAACACTATTTGTTTAAAGTCTTATTCTTTTCTGTATTACTTTATCTCAAGACCAAATACCATTTGATGATTATAAAGGTTATTTTGTTTTCTGCTACTGAACACACCAATGTAATCTTTTGCACATTACAATGTTGTTAATCTACTTGGCTACTTTTCTTGCATATATATTTATGAGTTAATATGTGCCCATTACATGTATTAACTAATTATTATCAATATGAGTCTTTTTTCTATTAGTTGTGTAGAAAGAGGGGGAAAGCACCACAAAAAGGCTATGAGAAAAAGAGGAGACTAACTGTGCTATGAAATGTCAAAAGATGTTTCTTTATTTTTCTTATCTGAAATGCAAAAAAAATGTTAAAAAAAACTTTAAACCAAACTTCTACAAACGCTCAGTGTTTCGGATCTGGAGAACCTTCCTCAGGAGCTGTACAACAAAATGAACTACTTTTTGAAGTAATTATCAATTTGAAACTCTTTAGGTATTTTTGATAAGACTGCAGTCGTGTTCGTTCTGTCTCCGTCTGCAGTCAAACTGTTCTTTAAACAATAAGACTTTAACCATTGATAATAACACAATCCACTGGGATGTCTTCTTTTGAAAAGCCGATGAAAATAAATGGGGGCTGAACAAGTATACTGCTAGGAGACAGGATACACCATCAGGGACAGCCTTGCCACATGTGATTTTGACATGATTCCCCTTTCTGTAGTGTCAACAAATTTCTCAACCTTAACAGAGCAATTCTATGGGTGTCCCAGGAGTACTCCAACATTGGAGGGCTCCAAAAATCTTATGCATTACTTGCAGATGCTTAGAAGAGTAGGAGGAGTAGGGGAGGCAATCTTTGCCATTCATCCTTCCTTCTGTTTATATTCTTCTAGACACACTTCTAAGTGCATCTAATTGAGTTATGCGAACAGGACTGGGAGAACTTAGGATCCTGGAAATTCTCGGTGTCTCTTGCCTCTGTCCTCTTGCTCCTCATTTGCATCCTCACCCAAGGTTGGAGGTCTGACTGTGGGTCAGGAGGGTAGAAGCTGTGGGGGAATTTCCATTTGGATACCACCTCCTGACTGAGGCCATAGCAGTATCTATGGTGTCAGAGGGGTATCTCTGTCCCTGGGATGCTCCCCCAGAAACATAGGACTGCTCCCTAAGTTCAGTTTCTAGAAAATAATGATTTTTAAAAATGCAAGAAATTTTGTATTTCTTTTTGTGTTCTTTTCTCCTAAGATATGCATGTTTGTATGCAAATTTTGACAAATATACACATTTTATTTTATTTTGCAAAATGAAGCTCTTATGATGACAGGTAATATTTGTTAAACAAGCCTAGGAAAGTCATACTAATGACACTAAGCATTCTTGCATTAGGGCAGGATGAATCCTTTCTGATCCTGTGGATCCAGTCCCACATGTCTTAGAATAATTTCAGAACAACAAAACAAACAAATGCTAAAAAAACAAAAAACAAAACAAAAAAAAACAATTGTATGAAACATGTTATATGCAAGTCAGATTGTTTTATACAAGTCAGATTACAGGCATCCAGTTTTTGTCCTGTTTCATCAAATGTTTTGACTTCATCAGAAAAACAGTTCCGTTATCGGTAAAGACCAATAAACAGATACAAAATACAGACTGAACACCATTCAATGTTACATCAGTAATTTCAGAAAGCATCAAAAAGATTCAAAAAGATTTTAGTATGTGTTAAAACTCACCACAATTAACGAGCAATATCGTGGGAGTATAGGAGAACAATTTCAGCCACCATCTGGCAAATCCGACCATGAGCAACTCTTATCGATAGGTTGTTTATGTGAAACACTTACTTATCAATGAAAGTCAAGTGAAAAGGTGTTAAATCAATTACTTTTTTCAAGTGAAGATAAGATGGCATCGGTCCTTTGGTTCATGGAAAATAGCCATGCCATTCACAATCCTAAGCACTCCAGGTAATACTCCATTGAAATTAATGTGCTCATGTCCTGGGAGATGTGGTTAAGAACTTAAGATCAGAATGATAATTCTTTTAGTTATTATTTATTATTTTTTTATTATTATTTATTTATAAAGCACCATCAATGTACATGGTGCTGTACAGATAACACAGTAAATAGCAAGACCCTGCCGCATAGGCTTACAATCTAATAAAGTTGTAGTAAACAATAAAGAGGGAAGGAGAATGCAAACAGGCACAGGGAAGTGTAATCAGGCACTGGGTAGGGTGAAGCTAACAGTATAGAGTTAGAACAAACTCAATATTTAAAAGCTACAGGGAAAAGAAAAGTTTTTAGCTGAGTTTTAAAAGCTGTGATTGAGTTTGTAGTTCTCAAGTGTTCTGGAACAGCGTTCCAGGCGTAAGGGGCAGCAGAAGAAAAAGGACGAAGCCGAGTAAGGGAAGTGGAGGTCCTGGGGCAGGCGAGAAGCATGGGCAATAGTGTGAGATGAGAGAGGAGAGATAGGCAGGAGCTAGACCGTGAAGAGCTTTGAAGATCAGCAGGAGAAGTTTATATTGGATTCTGGAGTGAATTGGAAGCCAATGAAGAGATTTTAGAAGTGGGGTGACATGGTCAGAGCGGCGGGCCAAGAAGATGATCTTAGCGGCAGAGTGGTGGACAGAGACCAGCGGACTGATGTGAGACGAAGGAAGGCCAGAGAGAAGAAGGTTGCAGTAGTCCAACCGAGAGATAACCAGTGCGTGAACGAGAGTCTTGGCAGAAGAGACAGACAAAAATGGTCGAATCCTGGCAATATTATACAGGAAGAAGTGACAGGATTTGGCTACTGCCTCGATATGAGGAGTAAAGGAGAGCAAGGAATCCAATATAAAGCCAAGACTACGAGCTTCCTTGACCGGAGTAAGCGTGGCATCGTTGACAGTAAGAGAGAATGAGAGGTGAGGAGAAGGTTTAGGAGGAAAAACAAGCAGTTCAGTTTTTGCCATATTAAGTTTCAAACGACGATGAAGCAGCCAGGCTGAGATATCTGAAAGACATGCCGAGATACGATCGTGAACATCAGGAGAAAGTTCCGGAGATGAGAGATATAATTGTGTATCGTCGGCATACAGGTGATATTGGAGGCCATGAGATTGAATAAGCTTACCCAAGGGCAGCATGTATAAAGAAAACAGCAACGGGCCAAGCACAGAGCCTTGCGGAACCCCTACAGAAAGGGGAAAAGAGGAGGACGAGCTGCCGTTAGCCGACACGCTGAAAGAGCGACCCTCTAGATAGGAGGCGAACCAGTTATAGACAGAGCCACAGAGTCCAAGGTCATGGAGGGAATCTAAGAGAAGATCATGATCAACCGTGTCAAAGGCTGCAGTTAGATCAAGGAGAATAAGTTGTATTTAGTTGTAGTAACAGACTGTTTCTTTATTTCTGATGTTTCAGAGAAAGAGAGGGAAACGCCTGTATAGATCTGCAGAATTTAAAAGTACAAGATTTTTGTCATTCAATGTTAGAAACAGTAATATAGTAGAAATTCATGGGGCTTTTCTTTCTCATTACTTGATTATTGAACACTTGGAGTGTCACCACACTGGGCGGGGGGGGGGGGGGGGAATCGTGTTTCCTTACCGTTGCTTCTCCACATTTTCTCAATCTTCCCAGAAGGGAAAGAGGAAGTAAACAAAGACTGCATGGCCTATTCAGAGGCTGTTTTATCGCACTACTTTTCCTACACACAGCAGGAGATTGTGGCACATTCCATTGTAAAAAGAAGTCAGAATAAAAGTGGTCTATTTTGCTATGGAAAAATGAATGCAAGGCATGGGGGAGGCGAACGATGTCCTCTAAAGGACACACACACATCCATAAGTGGGTGGTAGTGAGTGTGCGAGAACATGCTCATCTGATGAACCTCTTGATGGCTCACTGTGGAACATCGGAACTGACTTCATTTAAAGCATGGTACTCAAATTGACGTTGGGTATTAGGAAAGTTGGTGACTTTTCTGTGGTGACTCATTTATCCATGCAAGTCTTCACCTGAAGTTGCACTTAAGCGATGAACACTGTGTGTGTGTGTGTGTGCGCACACACACGTGCATGTGCACTGGCCTCAAAGGCTGCAAGGCATTACATTTCATCTCCTTAAACTGCTCCTATGTTCTCAAGAAAAGAAATAGGCATATATTTAGTAGTAGTAATTTTAATAATGGCTAAGAATGAGAGATGTGCTTCAACTGCAACATTTCACTCTCAGGAGTGGATCAAGCTTGCCAAGTTTCAGATGAATCGGTGCAGCAAGCTTTGCGTGAGAGCATCCTGCACACTTTGAGGGCAACCAAAACGTGACATATGTATTGTCCTATGTTCCCTGAGGACTATTTTCTGAAAATGACAGATAGAATGGAGGTAACCTTATATAAGAACAACTGCAAAGTAGTGAAGTGTGGTGGTGGACCTGTCAGTCCCACAACCCCACTTCCTCCTTCCACCATCAGAGTTTAGAGAAATGAAATCAAAAGATGCTATATTTGAAGACACCTTATCTGTCCTTGTTCTGGTCACTTCAAAAGGAAGCCTGCTTTGCCAGGGAAAGCACCAGAAAGGGTTCAAAGGGGCCCTGTTTGTGTCAAGCTGGGTTCTGGCTGAATCCAAACACATCTCTGCTAGGAATCCACCTAGAAAGCAGACTGAGACACGGCCTCTATCAATGATAATATTAATGACAAGTAGCTTCATCCACATAATATTGGCCAGGAAGTAGCACATGAAGCAAAGTTACTGAACAGCTTTTCTTTGCGCAATTAAAGGAACCCAAAAAATTATGGCCCCCTTGGCACATCTGCAAGAGAAGGTACTTAAAAAGTAAAATCTCTCTTCAGGCTATTGAAATTAAGCACAGTGATCTCATACAAAGCTCCGTGCAGCTGGTGCCATAGAATAAAGACAGCCGAATCCTTTCTAATGGAAAAATGAAGTCAGACACAGCTCGGCTTCTTTCTTACACAAAATGCAATTATGTAAACTACAAAGCTCCATTATAGACAATGTTTATAATTAGCCACTGTTTCCCCCCCCCCTATATATATATATATATATATATATATATATATATATAATGTTCTGGTGCCATTCCAACATATTTTCTACAGATGTTCCCAACAATGAACAATCAGA